>NC_137874.1:26686067-26748567 GCF_963924005.1 Protomyctophum bolini | reverse complement strand
CACTGAAAATCCTGTGTGAAACCGAAAGATTATGTAGAGAGACAAAAAAGAGAACAGAGAAAAGGAGAACAGAGAAAAATAGAAGAGGTGGACAGAAATAAGACAAAGACCGGAGGGAGAGTTGTGTGTGTGTGTGTGTGTGTGTGTGTGTGTGTGTGTGTGTGTGTGTGTGTGTGTGTGTGTGTGTGTGTGTGTGTGTGTGTTCATTTTATGCCAGCTAAAATCATTTTGATCTATTGAGGTCAAATCTGGAAACGTTCTGGATCGTGCTGTGATTGGACACATACCAAATGAGGTGGGCTGCCTGTACCACACATGCGCAAACACACACAGGCCAGGGTGACAAATCTCATCTGATATTAATGACATTTGCTTATAGTTAGTTTTCATGTGCAGTATCTCTTGTACAGTAAGGCCCTAGCACAGCGAAAACTATCCCTTCATAATAAACTGTATGTGTGTGTGTGTGTGTGTGTGTGTGTGTGTGTGTGTGTGTGTGTGTGTGTGTGTGTGTGTGTGTGTGTGTGTGTGTGTGTGTGTGAGAGAGAGAGAGAGAGAGAGAGTGATGATACATTTGTAAACTTTGCAAATAGCCTCATAAATTGCTTCCACCATGCAATTATCAATCACGGACTGATTTTTATCAGCAAAAGCTACATTCACATATTATTTGCACAATGCTCATCCATGCATGCACACTCAGTCAGCATTACTGTCATTGCAATGTGAGATATTATGTTACAGATGATGGCTGGGTGAATTATGAAGAGAGGAAAGAATAGCAAAGAAGTGAGCAGAATGACTTCCATCTAAACTATGATCTGCTGCTCTCTAGTGTTTGGTCTCTACCAATGCAATAATTCCATCTGTAAAGACTTGTGAGAGTGATTGTACTGTACAGTGTACACATGTGGGGCCAGCCAGATTTAAATGCACCTGCAGGTTAGAACAATGCAGGGTAAAACAATCTTTGCCTCTGCATACTTTTGGTTATTTTAGGTCTTAGGCTGGCAGAGGAAAGACAAAATGTGTTACGTTGTTATGATGATCACGAGGCACGCAGACTAAAGCCCTAACCACACCAAAGGGTCGCCATGCAACTAATTGGTAGCCTGGCTAATAAGCCAGACCGAATCAGCCGTTGGCAAAAACGGCAGTGTGATATTAGTCTGGCTTATTAGCCATGCTAACTAATTGGGTCCAAACGGTTGCAAGGAGTTGCATGGCAACCCTTTGTTGTGGTTTGGGCCATTGAATTCCATGCTTTGAATCACTTGGGACAACTTGGGATGACGTGCGTCAACGTGCAACAGGACATATCACACCGCTGGGACAACGCTAAAACCGGCTCGACCCTTTGGTGGTTAGGGCTTAACATCGACTCCGCTTTCCCGAGTGAAAAATGGGAAACACCGTTTCTGTGGACAGTACACATCCATGTCTGTGTACTTTGAACCAAACTGGGGCCCAACTGATTTCTTTCTTTCTTTCTTTGTTTTTACAGATGCCCCAGTTGCCCACAGGGGGGTGCTGTGTTCACCTCCAGTAACCACCAAATATCCAACATTCCTGGATCATCTGTAGAAATAGGGTGGGCTCTTACTAACATTATGTAATGGAGCTGTTGGGGAGTGCACAGGATGGGCTTGTGTCAAATGAACTCACACAAGCTGGCAGTAGTGTGTCATTATAGCCTGATTTATACACCATTGTACAATAGAGCATACATTAGGCATATGGAACAGGAACTAGTTAGTTATGGTGATGAAGCTTAAAGACAAAGAATTCAGAGATGATGTAGTGATCGTTAAAAAGTTCTCAGTAATCATTCTCTTTCTCACTTAACATAAAAGCTTTTTGTACATACATCATAATGAACTTCAAACGCATATCATCAGTCTCTCAACAGTGGTACAAAGCACAAACAAACAAAGCAAGACGAACTGGACAGATTTCATTTCAACACTGTAGTTCCTGCTCCTCTTCCTTGTTCTCTAGACAAGAGTCTATGCAGTACCACGTACCGTTTTAACTTATGAATGAACTGCACATTGCACACAAACTGAGGTCTGTGTTAAAAGCTTTCAGCCATTTACACAGTACACACAATGCCTATAATAGTAATAATAATATAATCAACTTAAACTGTAAGTACTAATATTTCTCTTCCTCTAAATGCACATAAGCTGGCTAAATGACATATAAGAAAGTTTGTTATACAGTATGTCCAAAGATGTCAATTATGTCATCAGAAAACAGAGAAAGAAAGACTGAAGCTAGGCAATACCTAGTTTATTCCAACTAGCAAAGGGAAATGAAAATGCTGAACATAAATAGCCAAGCCACCATGCAGCACTGAAGCCTGACACAGGATATCCCCCAGAGCAAACCAAAGAGAAGTGAGAGTACATGAATGTCTCCAGCACAGGTGAATACGCAGGAGGTACTTCACTGCAGAGTTGTTTCCAGTTGTAATAAAGATGAAAGGTTGCTTAACATACCAGTAAGCTACTGGTACTGGTAAATAGTTCCATGGTTGAAACAGGAATTAACATAGTAGTTACCAAACAACTCCATTCTAGAATGGCTAACTGTGCATTAATGCAATTAACAGCAAATTAAAGACCAAATACGTTTTTCACACTTTTAGACCATATCCGTGGTCATCATGGGCATACCATAACAATGGATGCCAAAACAATGGGAAAAAGTTCAATTTTTGTGTATTTTTATATCAAAAGTCCATAAAACTCGCCGTCGGGAGGAAACCTCCTAACTCAATTTTTTAGGTTTTTGATTTTTTTTTTCTTCTTCTGCAGCTATTGTCTTGAACACCCTTTACGTCTTTCTGTTGTTTTGAAAATATCGAACTAATGGAAAGTAGCAAATAAACGCTTTGGACAAAACCTCTAAAATTCATGGACCCTCAAACTGTCTGCTAAAGCAACAAAGGCCCCATTTAGACTGCAGTCACATCCAGTCAAATCTGATTCAAATTAGATTTTTTCAATCAACAGATCCGATCTGTGTGTTCAGACTGGCAGCCAAATCTAGCCTGAATTAGATCTGTGCCACTTCCAGATTAGAATCTGATTTGTTTAAATAAGTATAAACTCAAACAAGTCCTTTGAATCCGATTTAGATCAGGTTGTTGCATTCAGACTGAGACAGATCTCCTGAAATCAGATTAGTATCAGATTTGAAACAAACCACCTCTGAATGTGGCTCAAGTCACATTGGAAAAAATCTGATTCCATGTGACTTGTATGTGACCTGTCTGCATTTAGACTTATTTAAACTAATCGGATTTCAATCTTGATGTGGCACAGATCTGATTCAGGCTAGATTAGGCTGCCAATGTAAATGTGGCTTAACTCCACCACCTCTACGCCTGTCATGCAAAGAATTGACAATATATAAAGGCACAACACCAACTTTGGTGAGGCAGTATTGCTTTGTTTTCAAAATATACGGTTTTCTTAATTTAGTTAGGTGGTTTCTTCCCAACAACAGAGATACGTTTGTGAAAGAAATGCCTGTGCTATCTTTCAGGTAAGAAGGAAATCCGGTTATGTGGCCAGATCCCACTGTGCCTATGAAAGCAAAAGCTGAGTCAGCTCTAATAAACACATGTTCCTCATGGAGAAGAGCCCATAATAACACAGCTGTTTCCTCTGGTCTGGCCATCACCCATGGAAACCTACAGGGACCGCATCAGAACTAAGACACAAGACCAGCATCACATTTGGGACTAATGTGAAGAGACGAATACTTGGCAGTGAATGCCTGTGGGCAGTGTGGGGGTATTTGTATCTAGGGGCGTTGTCCCAACCTCAATAAATGTCATTAAAATCATTGTCTGACCAAATTAACACACTACTTAGAGTGGTTCTGTGGTGCGTCGGTCAGCTGACCAGGCAGGCAGATGTGCATTGAACTCATAATTGTGGTTTCTCTTTTGCATTTTCTTACCACTTTCTACCCCTGGTTCATACTTGCCTCTTTAGGCGCATATTCCCAGACACCCAACAGCTGAATTGTTAAGGTGCATTATACCACACCTTTTTCAATTATCGTTCAATAATTGAACGGTTCAGAAGGCGCACTGCACTGACTGCATGTCTGCTATTTATTTTAATAATATTTAAAATCACATCCCAAAATAAGTTATGCCAGGTTGAAAGTGGTTAATGAATAAAATGCATGGTTGCAGACAAGGAAACACGTATCTATAATGTGTGTCATATGTGTGTCACATGGACTGACGTGGTTTGAGATGCACTCGCACTGATCTCAGTAATGTGGACATTCAGGAAGGAACCTCTCCACTATGGCGCCGTTGATGTAGATAAGGGTGTGCGCTCTATTCGGCTTCCTGTAGTGCACAATCGGCTCTTTGGTCTTGTCCATGTTGAGAGACAGAGACTGAGACAGTTCTCAACCTCACGCCTGTAGACTGTCTCATTGTTGCCAGTGATTACTGTTGTGTTGTCAGCAAACTTGACCACTCGGGTGGAGCGGTGCATGGCCACGCAGTCGTGGGTGTACAGGGAGTGAGGGAGGGGACTCAGAATGCAGCCCTGGGGGGCAGTGTTGAGCCCAGCCTCACTACCTGGTGTCGCACCAACAGAATGTCCAGCTGCACAGGTTGAACTGTTAATAAATACTTCAATCAATCAATCAATCACTGTAACACAGTGTCGAGGTCTCCGTAGTGGTAACAAATGATACAACGGCTGGTTGTTTCTCTTATTTCAGAAAGGGAGGAAGCTTAAATGTGAACAGTAAAATGACAGCTTAACATTCAATTCAATACTTTACGGAGTACACCTTATGTTACAATTAAACAATATTGCCAAACATCAGTCTGCCGTGGTAAAACATCCTCTGCCACTAAAGCCTAATCTGATCACTGACTGACTGAGACAATACCGAGAGAATGTCCTGAGAGAAAATGCAGAACAGGACCATTCTAGTTGCATCACTTCTGGTGGTACATCTCCAGTATGGGGGTGGGTAGGGTACATTAAACTAGGCTTTAACAAGCGCTATGATCAGTCAACCGACAGGAAACCCACATTTTCACCACCATCTCATGCAGTTTCATACAGCATAATTTCAATAGTTTTGCAAGTTTGTATGTTTTGGTCTGTTTATGAGATGAGTCAGGGTTGACTCAGATGACAGAGGTGAACCTGGTCAAATCCACTGTATAGAGATGGTTGCAGTGATGATGATGATCATCGACAACAATGTGTGTGAAGGAGCCGGGAGGGTCATCTCATTTGAGTCATCTCCAGTAAATCCTCTCTTCTTCCACTAATGACAAAGCTTTTCTCACATTCAAGTACCGCCATTAATCAGAAACCTCTGGGAACAGGCCAATACCTTGGTCTACAAATGGATGACTGGACACGTGACAAAACACACAACACACACACACACACACACACACAAAAGCTGAGTGCCAGGAAAGTAACAGTAAAACAGGAAGTACTAGCAAAGCAGAGTAGAACTTAAAAGGGCATTGGGCATGGAAGATATATCTTATGGTATGCAGTACAGTATATTATATTACATAGTAGTAACTATTCAGTGGGGGGCGAGAAGCGACCTCACCAGAGCTTCTTAATACGGCACAGTTGAGAAGCAGGAGTTTAACTATTAATCTGGTGTCAGTGAGGTCAGATGTAGAGCTTCTGGCCAACTCAATATATGCAGATCTAGTATGTCAAACCATGTATGGCTATCCAGTCTCCTACGTGAGAGTGTGGACTGTGGAGGTCGCGCTGCTGGGGCAAATCAGCGCATGCATGCTTCCGCCTGGATGACGGCAGACTGCTAGGCGAGTGCTGTCGCTTTGGCATGGGATCAACTTGGACCAAAAAATGCACCATGAAAAACAGGTATGGCCAGGGTTCATCCATATATAGCATGTCTCTATATATGGAGCATGTCACGAGGCATGATGTCACGAGGCGTGACTCACGACATTCCCATATATGGGCTTAATATTGATGAGATCAGGGATCTCCATATATGGGCATAACAGGGATTGTAGGCGTGATGTCACAAGGCGTGACGTCACAAGGCGTAATGGACTGGCAACCTTCGGTCACAATATTATCTATAGTGTACAGTACATATGCAATTTCAAAATGCATTCACACATTGACCTTTTTTCCCCGCTGGTAGCTTAGGAGCAACAAAAGCAAAGAAATGTGGGAGATCATAAAGAAAGCACCAATTACCTAGATGACATAGAACACAAACCACATTACTGGACCAAGCGTAATTATCAGTCCATAGCAGCATAATTATCACCATCAGAATGTTCAGGGTGTGACTATGACATCTTAAGAACAACTTTCCTTACTGCCACTTGCAGCGTTGCTGTTGCTGTCAGACTAATCAGAGGGCATGTGGGCACATGATACTGTACCTAAGGTACAGTCATCAGTATAGACTAAACTGAAATAGGTAATAGCTACTGTGGTGCAATGTACGCAACAAATTAAGTGTAGAAGTCCAATGAAAGGGAAACCTTCTTGGATGTCAAGCTGAGCTTGTCAAGTCATGACCTTCACATTTCACACCTCTGATATACACAGATGTTCTCTCTGCCTAGTACCTACATCAATATGTTCTCACTTCTCACCTCACTTCTCACCTACAGTATACATATTTTCACATATTTTCACCCAACACCAAGTTCCTTCACCTCCCCCTTTCATATCCAGTGTGCCTCCCCATGCAAGTCAACCACAACAAGACACTACCTGGCTACCCGCTAAGCTAACAGGGTTGACATTATTGGCAATTTACAGCCAGTGCGTTCTGCTTTGTGGGCCTTAACTGTTTAAGACACCATTATACAGTATATCAGGGTAATCACCTGATAAATGCAGAAGTCACCCTACCAAATAATGGAGATGCATAAATGTTGTCCATGGACAAACACAGAAGCAGACACTGCACAAACACAGAAGCCGATTGGTCCACATGTGCTCCAGAACGGGCAAGCCAGGTTAAATGTATAGGAAATCTATAGGAATTTCAAAATGTATTTTGCACTAAAACACTAAGGCCTAAGTACCTGTTTATATACAGTACATTTGTGCACAGTAATGGACAGGAGGAATGTGTCTAATGTCAAGAATTGTCTTGTAGAATTGAAGAAGATATATTTTCATTGGACGAAAGTAATCTTGATGGCTGTCTGCGGAAGGTGTCTTTGAGATTGACAGGTGTCAATGTTTAAAATAGTAACATGCATGGTCGTGACTCACGGCAAGATCAAAGAGTGTCATAACTCGCTTTACTTTAAATGGGTTGACTATGACTCATCTCTTCTCTCCTCAAGAATGTACCAAGATATGAAGCGTACAAAAGCGAAAATATAATTTACATTTATGAAGACATTAGATGGAGCTATCTTCCTTCTTTAACAAATACAAATAGTTTACATATTATTTATAGAAAGGTTCAAAAGTGCCACACAAATTTCAGCAGCAGTGGTCTGTCTTACAGATGGACAGTAAACTACGGGGACTGCCCATAAGTCCGACGTCCCGTTAGTCCGACCTACGTGGCCAGGTTAAGATTGAGGCGTAGCCGGTTAAGACACAGGTTAGGGTTAATAATAATAATTAATTGCATTTTTAATTTTTATAGCGCATTTTTTATTGCATTTTCCAAGTGCTCAAAGCGCTTTACAATGGTTCATTCAATCATTCATTGGGAGGTGAAGCGGCGAACAGAACAGTCAACGCCAGCGTCCTCACTTCCCACATTCACACACCAATGATAGCAAGCTCACACCGACCAACTCATTGGAGGCAATGTAGGGTTCAGTGTCTTGCCCAAGGACACTTCGACATATGGACAGGAGGAGCCGGGATTCGAACCACCCAAACTGTCCATTTTATTGGTTAGCGACCTACGTGGCCGGTTAAGACTGAAGTTAGGGTTTGGGATAGTGTTAGTTTGGAATTATGGGAGGTTGCTCAGGTTGGAATATTGAGAGGTCGGAAAAGTGACCAACTATAGTATCTGAGTTGGAAAGATGCCAGGACTGCTACAGTAGCTGTTATTACCCACACATACCTGTATAGCCTACACACATAGGCATGAACACACACAAACAAAGCCTCAAAATTGATACTTTGATAGGTTTAAGTTTGTCATACCAACAATATAATGTTCATGTGGAAAGTCTAAATATAATCCTACCTGCCACATTTACACTATATGAACTCAATGCGAACACTGCAATCGGCTTGCAGCAGCACCACCACACAAGATTTTCATGACGGGCCTGGACAAGCCCTGCTTTTCGGTTAGAGAGAAAGTGGCAACAGGTAAAGACGGGGGAGAAATGTTTGTGTCATTTTGAACAATCTCTGTCTGTCCATTCATTCCAGGTTACGCTCTCTAGCTATTGGCTCTGAGTTGAAAGGTCAGAGGCTGGAAGTAGAATTGAGTTGAACTTTGAGTGCAGCGGCAGACAGTGGAATAACTGGAAATGTGCTGCACTCACCACCACACACCAGACCACAACAAGACTGCACAACTCTTCATTGATGTCAATGGCATTTGTGTGAAGGACCTGCAATACTGCAGCTGTAGTATGTGCTAAAGGTTAAAACCATTTAGGGTGAAGGTTAGCATGGCCTGTCACACCCGACAGGAACATGCTGCAAATCAATCTCACCTACTGGTAAATTTTGCTAATCTCCCATGAAAGGTTTAAGTTGTTGATGTAATAGTAACAAAGCATTGAATTATGACAGGCTTTAATCCGTAAGAAAATCCATGACAAAGACCGGCAAATCTCCCCAAGTCAAAATAGATAATCCTTCATCTAGAGTTGCCATAGAAGTTATGGGCAGGTTCTACTCATTTACAACAGTAAATGCAATATTTGCCCATGATGAAATTACCCCATTACAATATTTAAAAACACACTTATTTGGTTGGTTTAGAATAGATAAAGCAGTTGGTCAATGTGTGCTGGTGGAAAATAAAATACTCCTAGACTCAGACAGCAACCTACTTTCGCTATTCACTACCGATCACACGCCAATAAATATGTAAGTAAGTATATGATCAATATGCTCCTCTTAGGTAAGAGGTACACGAAAGAGCTTCCCATCTGGCCTGTTACAAATTACAATATCTAAGTCCTTCCGTTCTAGTACAACCTAAATGCCTTGCCCTTGAGTAAAAACAATACCTTTAATGGAAAAGGTAAAATGTCAGGAAAAAAGATTTTAAAAAGTCTTGCAGCCCACAAGTCAAACAACTGTTAAGCTTAGTATACTGTGTAAAAACAACACATCCTAGTATAGGGAGATCAAAGTGGTTATGTACTCAAAATAATCCTTGTGTTCAAGGCATCCGATTCAAAATTCCTTAAATAGCTAGATGGCTGACAGAAGGAATCTGACTATCAGTACAGGAGGCCTCTGAGGGTGTTCCATCAAATGCATGCCAATCAGCATTGAGGAAAATCTAATGCTAAAACAACAACAGCAAGTAACATACTTCTACAATGACTCACTGTTACAAGTGATGAGAAAAGTAAAACCAGACAGGATTCTACACTATTTGATTCATCATTTGGCAGGCAACAACGTCACTGTGCAAAATTTCTACATCTGAGACACATGTGAAAGATGGTAGTTGACAATAAGAAGCTCTTAAAGTGGTAATTTGCAACTGCTTTCTTTCAAAGTCATTTTCCTGCATGTACAGTATGCTCAATGAAGCAGTCACTTGCAGAGGGGTGTCTCTCCATAGATACAGCCATTATCGTCCAACAACATTCCATTCTTTCTCACCAATATTTCAGCTATCCATAGCATGCGGAATCAGTGAAACAGCACCCAAGTAAGTGGTTGCCTCAGACACTGTTTAAAATCCTGAGTACATGTAGAATGCCATCTCAGCAGGCAGCATATAGCATTTGATCATTACAAAGTGGAAAAATGCCTCATTGTCTGTCTCATACCGACTCCCTTCTGAACAACTTATCCAAATTGGGATTCTCATGTGGTCCTTGTGTAGATCTAACTCTGATTCTGCACCCAGGATATATAGTACAGAACTAATAAGCAGTGCTATTGTGTCAGTTAATATAATATATAAATATAATGTGCCCTGTTGATGAATTGAATACATAGGACCACAATGGTCCTTTTTTGTGTGTGTTTTCCTTTTAGCCTATATGCTTTACTGGTGCACTTTACATTTGTGACTAATAAAGAATTCAATCAATCATAGTGATAAGTCTGGCAAATGCAATATTGACAGGGTACAGTCAAGCACAGCATTGGTCCAAAAGGACAGCACCGAAGAAAGACCTTGCAGTCTTGTTTCCATTCGGGTCCCATGCATTCATTCACAATGACAACAGTGACAACAAACAATACGTTTCTGTGTACAGGTTGGAATAGAAATACATTAATAAAACATAAAAGGGGGGGGGGGAGCCAATCACCTTCTCTCCCTTTGACCTGATGACAGTGACAGGTGAGTTTTCAGACCCTTTTTAAAGGAAACCAGTGATCTGTTTGTTTTGAGGGAAGGGGGCAGGGCATTCCACACGTGAGTGGCAGTGCTGTGAAATGTGAATTTACCCATATTTGTTCTGAAAATGGGTGGCATCAGATCATTATTTACGATCCCTCTAGTATTATGGCTGTGGGAGTTGCTCACCTTTTTGAGGTAATCAGTCAAGTAAATGGGCACTGTGGGCATGGATGGCAGAGCTGCATTTACAATCTTGAATGCTAGTCCCATTTTTTGTTGTTTAATTCTGTCTTCAACACTGAGCCAACCTATGCTATCAAATTGCACAGAGGTAGGGTCATGGGCCCTAGTCCTAGCAAAAGTCTGATTATTATTATTAGTTCTGGAGCTTATTTTGTGTGACATTGAGATGTTGGAAAACCAGGAGGTGCATGCATATAGTCAAATAAGGGCTGAATAAGAGCTCCAGCTAGTGACAACTTGTGATGAAGATAACTACATTCAATATTGCCAAATGGATGAGGAAGTCTCATGGCAACACATAGATCATTGTGCAACTCGGTCTTGTGTATATTGTGTTTCCTGTTTTCAGAGTTAAGTTTTCATTCTATATATCTTCTTTCACATTTGAGTATTTGTTACTATCACTATAGACACCACCATTCACCAGGATAATGTGTCCAGACTGTGGATAGTAGCAGCTTTATGTCTTGGAATATAGGGTTATTTAGAAGGAAAAAACAATCAATGAACAATGTTTCTTTACACCACGTTTTTGGTGTGCATAGATAGAAGCCTATAAAAAGTTACTTTCAAAGACATGCCTTGGGATATTGAGTTAGTGACGGGAGGACGTCAGATACTACAAAATATAAATTGGATAGTATAACAGCTTCATAATCAAATTTGAGATAAATTGGCGTGTGATTTGAATTAGTCTGTAATGTGCAGGCTTGGTTTTATTACCGTATGGGAGAGGAGAGGAGGAATCTTCGTGGTCTGAACTCAGGTAGCCATCACTGCGTCTGTCGGGGGTGCTGCATCCAGAGCCGCGGGACGTCCTGCGGACAGGCACCTGCATCAAGCCTAAGGACGGTGACAGTCTCCCGTCGACGTCGTCACTGGAGTCCTGGTCCCTGCTCAGCCGGAAAGGCCGCAGAACGTCTCGGTGAGGATTCACCGCCGGGAAGCCCTGCAGGCTGTCACTGCTGCTGGAAATCTTGGGGGCCACCATGTTACTCTTGACAAAATTCTCATTCAACTCCACGTCCTCGTACTCGTGGTCACTGGCCTCTCGGCTGTCACGGACGGTGTTCGGTTTCCCGACGCAGTTTCCATCCGGCTGAGAGACGCCGGTTATGAAGGTGGTGTTGTTTTTCAGATAGCTTGGCTTCCGCGGCGGCACAGGGCCAGGTTTACCTGTCCTGATGCTGGTCCTGCTCAGGTCGGGGCCAAAAGAGTTCACAGCAACATTGCCTTGGTTACCACCCGGCGCATGGACTTTCATGCTTCCGTGCACCTTCGTACTTTCCCCACCATCATCCTTATCGACTGACGTCCAATGATCCTTGTTGTGAAGCCCGTAGACGTCCGCGTTAAAGTTTTCATCCTTATTTCCACACCTCCCCTTTTGGGAACTTCTCTTCTGTCTGGCAACGGTGGTCTGTAGGTAATTCACCTTGAATTTCTCCTCCGAAAGCGCCTGTTGGAGGTTTTTGAGATTCGCTTTGCATTTGTCTAACTCGGCCTCAATCTCTTCGACCGAGTTTAAATCCATTTTGGGGACTTCCCCGTCGGGGAATTCACTCTTCCAGTGTTTTTCGAATTCCTTCTGCTCCCACATTATTGTCGTCGCGACTCGAACTGCTTACTGCAGCCTCACCTCCGTCTTCAAAATGTAAAGATGTCTCCACCAACAGCCAGTCAATGGCGATTCTGTCGCAATAGTTATTATTATGTTTTTAAATATCTATAAGACTATAGTCTCTGCCTTGACTACCGTGCCTACCACCAAAACTTGTTCATGTTCAGCTTCTCACACGTACAACTATCGCAGCAGGTCTGCAACACTGATGACAACTTTGCACGGTCCTACTCAAGTTGCTGGATGCTTCCGGTATTGAGACAAGGCTATGATGTATTGAGATAAGTGGTGACGCCGAAAATAGCAGACCTACAAGCCCACAACACGTCGCATCCCGACGCTTTGTGAGCTTGTAGATCTGCAAATGTCGACACGCGACACCATCGCACTGCGAAGTATAAATACGGCTTTTATAGAGAGCGATTTTAAAGATTACTGGTCAGTATAGTGCATTATTGGTACCATGTCAAGTGAGCACCTGCTGATGGAATGGATGTGTGCAAGCATTTTTTGGCTCCACACATGATTGCTGCTGCAGCTGCCTGCCATCATTAATGAATACCAACTGCAACTCGAACTTTTACGCTTGTGCGAGTTGTGACACAAGGTTATTACACTACAGTATCCTACTATCCTACTAACGGTCTATTCTTACAGCACGGACGGACCCTATATAAATACAGGGGGGGTGGTGACATGGTTTACTAGATTCTATTGTAAGTAACAGTAAGTTAACACACTAGCTGGCTGCTATATTATGTATATTACAGTAAAGGGTATAGCTTAACCTGCTGATCTATAATTAGGTACTTTCTTTTGTAATTACTTGTTTACAATAATAGGCCTGCTGCTTTGTTTGGTGGCTACTGAGCTTGAGTAGTGGTTGGCAACCACAATCACTATCATGATACACACATTTTATATGAGTATCATGATATCAAGACATGAGATATGCATATGCATGATGTGCATGCCCTTAGTAGTACTATATAACAATAGCACTGACAAACATTTGCAGTACATAAATATTGGAGATTTACCAGACATCACGTGTGTAATGTACAGTACAAGACAAGCCTGTGCTGTGGGTGGTTCATTTTTTCCCACTGGCTGGTGGTTTCAGCAGTGAGACATTAAGACAGTGGCCTGAATGTTTATCAGACTACTTATTAATACCAGGCCTCAGACGGAAACAGTTTTTCCAGCATATCAACTATTTACCAACATCAGTGATTCTGTTCATGCATATTCCTCATATATCTATGTACCAGCATCAGTGATTCTGTTCATGCATATTCCTCACTCTTTGATGCATGCATGCATCCAGAGCATGCATACATTGACAATGACATAGTGTACAGTGTATGCACATGTCATCACTTGGATTAATGCTTCTTTTACCAAACTTGATTCATTTATTAATTCCTCTGCAGGCTTGCTGTCTTACACAAAGTAAGAATAAACTTGAACTTAAACATTGTGAACTCAATGATCTACAAACAACTACATTCTACAGAAGATCTGGTGAGCAGCCAAGCAGATGATTTTTAGTAAAAGTATAATACTATATACACAATATATAGGAATCACTGGACAGGGAGAGAGAGGAGGGAAAGATGGTCAGTTGGTGTCGGCGTGTCGCTGAGTGCCCATTTGGATCCTCGCCAAGAACTGAAACATGGATGCGTCATCTAGCTCCATCTAGTCTGAAGAATCATTGATCAGCAATTATACTTCATGACTGTGTTGCTCCACCAAAATAACTGATTTTCAGGTGAAGAATGGACCCTTGAAATCAATTATTTTTAGCAAGCAACACAGTTGCTTTGTTGACATCCCTGGTTGGGGCAAGGAATACAGAAGACATACAGACATACACACAAAGTCACTTGTAGGAGCGGTTGACACTGCTCAAAAAGCACAAGCACCTTATTGGCTCATCAGTCATCACCTGCATGGAAGCAACCTGGGTGGATAGGGAAGAAGGGCCTGGGAAGAAAAGGAGTTGTCTGTCAGCATATCTTGGACTTTGTGTAACGCACATGAGTTACTGGGGACACTTGTGGTGCTTTAGGTTCTGCATAATCTCTTGGTCATATTTGGTGATTTATTTTTTGGTGATTTTGATTTATTTTCAGACAAGGTACAGCAGAGTGCAACATATATACAGTGGTAGGCTGAAGGTTAGAAAGTTTGGTTAATGGTTATGTGTTGCCCCCTTGTGGTTCTTTGAGTTGCATGATAGGAAACATGTTGCATTTTAAATGAGCAGATTAAGCAATAAACACACAGTAAAAAACAGATTGTGAGTGTAGGATATTGCTATATTTATTGATTGATTGATGAATTTATTAACAGATTGAATTACAGTACATTTCAAGCACCACTCAATACAAAACTGTTAACTGTGGACGACACCATAAAGTATTACACTTGTTTACAATAGGGCCCACCATGTTCAATTCATCATAACAATTAGAGTACAAATATACTCTATATAGCCAAAAACAGGAAATCATCATAGAGTTGGTAAAAAAAGGGGGGGGGGGGGACGACGACATACAGTGAGGGGAAAAAGGAGTGGTGGGGGATTCAGGTTTACGGGGTCCAGTTTCGACATCAAACTGATGTCATGTCGTTAACATATATTCGGAACAGTAAAGACCCTAGTATGCTTCCTTGTGGAACGCCATAGCTCACTGGGAGGGGGGGGGGGGACAGTGTTCCGTTCACCTCCACCTTCAGTTCTCTCCCCTCCAGGTAGGATTGCATCCACTGAACTGCTGCCGAATATAGGAAAGATGATTTTCCCATATTGCTGTAAAAATGGCACCTCTTGTTTGTGTCAGTGGAGTGGGATTATTTATTATATCATTTGCACAGGATGTCAATTTGTCAAAGACTTTGAAATTAATGTAACAAAAAAAGAATGCTATCAAAAATGTTCAAAGAAAAGTACATTACTAAGAGCAAAACAGTTATTTTTTAATTACAATATCAAAGACATGAACAAGGTTAGAAAATACAATATTACAAATAATTTCCATGTTTTGACATTTCATATGCCTGTCTCTCTCACTCTCTCTCTCTCTCGCTCTAAATTTACAGAATATCCAAATAACAAAACAAATACAGTGACATTATAAAAACATTTCAAATCATATTCCAACGGTTGACAGTATCTTTCATTTCATATTAAGATTAAATATATTAATATAAAATTATCTTTGTTTTGAAATTATTATAATAGTTTATAAGGCCACAGTAGGAAAGCACCATCAATACACTATACACACTATACAGTAAGTGACAGGTAGGTAATGGAAGTTGTGTTGTTGCAGTAAAAGGCCACAAACATAAAAGGGCCAAACATTGTTATATTCCTTCCTGAGCAGTTAAAGGAGATATTGATATATATTAGTATAATTAAGAATTTTATATTCTGCAAAGCATCTGCTTATTCAATGTTTTAAAATATATAGGCCTATATGTGCAAAGAGTTGTAGCATAAAATGCTAACCACAATAATAGTCTTTAGACCAATCACTTTCACAGTATTAAGCACAACATTTACATAAAATAGTTTGCATAGTAATAATTTCCAATCCTGAAACAAAAACTAACTCTGTGTGGTATAAGATATTGTTTTTAATGAACACTATGGAAAAAAACTACTTTAATTTATTAAAAACTAAAATTAAATCTTTAAATATCATTACTGTGAATTTGTACACACAAATTCTATTTCTTGAATAGTAACAATTATTTATGTTTTTCTGATAGCTCTAGCTGCCAAGGTCTCTCGCCTCGTGGTTACGAATGCCTGTTGCTTTTCATAATAGGCTGCCTCATTAATAAAAGTGGGATAGACTGTGCCAGTTCCTTCATAGTGGAGAGTCCTTCCATCAAATGTTTGGAACATAGGGTCACCAGGGTTCAGCGGTTCCCAGTCACAGTCCTGGAACGACAACAAGGGAAAAGGCTGAAGAGGGCCTTTGTGGAAACCCGACACCTTGCTATTGAAGGTCTATTCTACTAAAGCATGATAGGACAGGAGGCAAAAGCTATGTTTTCTACGCACGCACGCATGCGCACACACACACACACACACACACACACACACAAGCTTTCATTTTCACCCATAAGGGATGCAGAAACATGTATTTTTTCAATCAATCAGTGGGCTATAAAAAAGCCATACGTATATCGTGAAAAATACAACATCCAATCAACTCCAAATTGGAATTGCCTGTTGAGGGGCCTACATGTATCTAGACTCTAGATTCTAGAGCACATCTTCAAAAACGCTTTCACTTCTTCTGATAGGGGGCAGCACAAATGCAAAAACCTTGAACTGTACAGTAAGTCGTAAAAACGCTTTTTCCCTCGGCAGCATCCTCGCATCCTGCCGGCCACAACTCATGAATGTCATCAGCCCTGAGTAGGCCACCCAGCCTGGATTATACTTTGATGCGCACTGGTGTAAAGTAGCCTAGAAATTCAGTTGTGAGCTCGTAGATTGATCATGTTCAGCGTGCGACACGATTGTAGTGAAAAGTATACTATAAATTAATCAGAATTCATTATCAGAATAGTGAAAAGCAATTAATTATAAGATAAATAGAAACACGTTCTTAATTTGGTATTCACCTGTAGATTGGGGTGCACCATGCCAATGATGTTGCCGTTGGTATCTCTGGGATAGTCCATCCTCTCTAAGACTCTGAACACATCTACGACACATGGAGGGAACTCCATACCTACAAAACACATCAGCCTTGTGAGTCGTAGTACAAGCTACATACAGTCAGAGTCAGACAGTCAGTATCCTGCATTCTTAGAAATTGTCCTATGCTGGATGATTTTATTCATTACAACTGTGCATTTAATTTAAATTAGTAAACAACAGCTGTCACAAATTATACATTTAAAATTAAATGTGTTCACAGCACACCAGAATTAATTTGCTCAGGCAAGACAGGAGATAATTATGTGAGACATGTCAAAATTCAGATTTTCAATAACTCCACATACCACCATCCTTTTAGATGGTCCGGGGGGGATAATATCTGTACTGTCTTGTGTATTATGTACTGCATTTGTTTCACAAATCAGGAGTAGCGATGTAGCGATAATGTAATGTCAATTATGCGATATATTGTGCACAATGTGCAGAGACAAGGTCAGCATTGCCAAATTAACCCCTTCAGGGTGACCTTCCACACTGCATTGTTTTTCAGTACATAATGCCTTACTTAGTGATAATAACAAGGCATAGAAAGTACATTTCTTATCTCATAGAACCCAACGTATTGCTTCTTTGAACTTCATGCCTTTCATTTTCATAGAAGAGGACCTTGCAAGAGCATTCATTAGCACCAGTGTGGTCCCGGGAATACTGAACCATTGGCACCCATGCTGATGACATGGAAACTAACCAACTTCCAACAAGCATGTCATTCACCAACAGGCCAGTTAGGGGCAGATAGACTGAAACTCACACTTGGCACAGTTTGCTTGTTTATATAAAAAGGAGGAAGGAAAAACTGCCTTATTGCCAATGCTGAAACGCTGTTCTCTGAATGTTTAACCACTGTTATCTGAATGCTGAAATAATGTTCTCTGAATGCTGAAACAAGCTGGTTATCTGAATGCTGAAACAAGGTTATCTGAATGCTGAAACAATGTTCTCTGAATGCTGAAACAAGGTTATCTGAATGCTAAAACAATGTTCTCTGAATGCTGAAACAAGGTTATCTGAATGCTAAAACAATGTTCTCTGAATGCTGAAACAAGGTTATCTGAATGCTGAAACAATGTTCTCTGAATGCTGAAACAATGTTCTCTGAATGCTGAAACAATGTCCTTTAAATGCTGAAACGCTGTTCTATGAATCCTGAAACAATGTGCTGTAAATGCTGAAACGCTGTTCTCTGAATGCTCAAACACTGTTCTTCTGCTTTAGAAAATGGGGAGGGGGCACCTGGGCTGCTGGGCAGCACATTGCCAATTGTGTTCGTAGGATCATCCAGTCAAGCTGGATGCACAGAGGAGGATTCAAACCCTATAGTCTCTGCAGTGGTAGGCAGAAACTTTTACATGTTACAAACTACGTGTACATTGCAAACAAAGTGCTTTACATGGTGCATTATAGTCACTCACACACACATGCACACACACACATGCACACACGCGCACACACACACACACACACACACACACACACACACACACACACACACACACACACACACACACACACAACCAACCAACCTGCTCATCAGGAGCAGTTAGGGGTTCAGTGTCTTGCTCAAGGACATTATGAAAGAGGAACCAGGGATCGAATAAGGAACCTTCTGATTTCTAGAAGGCCTACCCCCTGAACCACTGCTGCTCTGTAAGCTGCTGTGTATTACCACAGTCTCCCCTACCTTCATTAAATAGCTCAATGAAGTCTAGGGCATGTTTCAGAATGACCCTCATAGCTTCAAAGATGTTGCTCCTTAAAACCCCTTGAGGCTGAGGGCCAACCTCCAGACCTGAAATAAAACAAAATCCATAATTACATGCATTATACTATTACAAATGTATTTATATAACGGATTGGAAAAGGTGCTAAATGGTATGCCTAATGTACAGTGTTATCTTGCTATAGATAGTCACAGGAACAGTTTAAACGGACTTAAGACTCACCAATAGGGTGCTTGGCCACAGACCGTGAAGTTGAATATTTCAGAAGAGGGTGTTCATTCAGCAGAACAGGACAGCTAGCTGGATCAATGGCCTTCTGCAAAACAAATGAAAAAGTAGGAAAACACACTTTTAGAGATGCTGATACTGGCAACATTACAAACTAAAAGTGTGCTCCTCTGAGCACAGATCCCCACCAAGCTGGGTTGCCTACCCACTGTACCCAGGGCTGTATTGCGACCTGTTGTAGCATCACCTTGAGGCCTATTGGGATTGTACATGCAAAGTTTCTCACCAATCGAAACTGCATTCATGATTTGTGGCGTTTTGTGCAAAACGGACCGCTGAAAGCCAATCGGAATGAAATCTGAAAAATCTGACAGATACATCTTTCTGAAACTGGCATCACCAGTGCAGTGTAGTATTTATCACTACAGGATCTCAGCGTATGAATACAACGTACATCTTTTTGCATTTAGCAAAGGTTTGTTCTTTACTAATTTCTCATAGCCATGGCTATAGATGTAAGATGTTAGGGTAACAGGTCTTAAGCCAGTAAGAACCTTTGGCTGGCTAAACCTTGGATGAATGCATCATTTGTTCAATAAGTAGAGATAAGTAGATCATTATGTTGTGTTCATAGAGCTTCACCAAAGAGGCCTATACAATTAGTAGAACATTCACTTGCTAGTGCACACAGACTACAGTCAACCATTATTATTTTCCACTACTGTAGTCAGCACCACTCACTGACTGTGATATATTAGGTCATGGGTTGACTGCTTCTGAACACCTGTGGATGTGAGTTAAAAGTAAAATATTTGTTGCTGAAGCTGGACTATTACTATAATGGTATCACCTTGATATAGTTCATCATCTGGAGGTTGAAGTGGTCTTTGGAACCTTCTAGAATCAGAGTGCAGCCCATATTAGAAGTAGTGTTGTGGAGATCAAAGATAACGTCATAGGCCTCGGGGCTGTCTTTAGGTCCGAACATCCTGTTGATCTCTTGGGCCCTCTGCACCTCATAGGGCAGGTCATCTCCACTTGGGGCACTATAGTGAACAAGATGAGAAAAATCAAATACTTCTTGATAATGTCACCACCACTTATAAAGAAACTCAGACAAAAGAACAAAGTGCTATGATAAGTATGTTAATTATTGATGGAACGTTAATGCTAACCCTAACCTTGTCTACTCCTGTGTGGATGGTATCACCTTTGCATTGTCATGTTATGATAAATTCATTGTGCCATCCAAGAAAGACAATTTAAGAAGAAAGTGTTTTGTTAGCATTCAAGACTACAACAAAAGCATGCATGTCTGAACCAAAGAAACGTACTGTACATTTGATTTGAAGAACACTTGACTGGACAGTTCCATGTTGTGAACTTGTGAATAAACTTGACACGGATGTTCTCAATATTAATCTGCTCTCTTTGTAAAAATTAAGCATTTGATAGTCTTATCCTTTTAGCATAACATTTGTCTATGCTACCTATATCTATGTATAATACTGTTAATAAGCGTGGTAATAAAGTATTCAATTACACAAAATAAATAAATACAAATAATAATTAAAAAACTACTCAATTAACCTAACTAATATTGCATCATGCATACATACACAGTAGGTACACACTGTGATGGCAGGGATCATTTTACACATAACCTACTGAATGAGGCCATGTGCACATTGAAGATGTGAGTAAGTCACGTATAGGCCTATGTTTGCGTAATAGTTTATTTTCCGCTGTGGTGCACTTCATGCATGAAAGAAGCAACAACAACAAAAAGTGGTCTGCTCTGTGAAGTCTGAACGCATTTCATTTATTTGGCACGTTTCGTTAACGTTTTCGCAGCTGGCTGACAAGGCGGCATGAGCCTCATCTGTGACCCACCCGCTGTGCCCAAGTCGCACGCTGCTGAAATTATTTGACCTATTATATTCTTAACTATTTACTAGTTAACCAACAACGTTGTCAAATTTGGGAGAATAATTATAGCCTGGTCACATTGCAAAGCAAGGTGCGTTCGGTTGTAAAACTATGCTTTATTAATTGTCAATTGAAGATAAAATAATACTTTAAAGTTATAGTGTAGGCTATTATATAAATATGTATATTATATGATTAGCCAATATGTTTTTTTCTAACAACACCTGTGCCATCCAGGTAACCTGGATAATAAATAAATAACCGGATCATCTTATTCATGACTCAGCAAGTGAGCAAGAGTGTCCGATAATAACACTTATAGGCTACATTTGGTCCAATAACATTTACCTTAGATTTTCGGTGGTGAATGCTCTGTTCAGATCCGTATCCACATATCTGGTGCATTTCTCCACTGCTTTGGGGTTGGTTATGAAGGGTCTCGTCTCAACTCCCTTCCTTTGGATTTCAGTGTTATTTTTGATCCACAAATTTACAAGCGTCACGCCTGACATCTCATTTCCATGCGTGCCTCCAAAAATAGCAACTCTTCTCGCCTCGTTGAAACAGATGGCATTATTAAGTGAAGACATGTATGCTGGAACAGCAACCGTGAAATGGTGAAAAGAAAAAGACCACTGATAAGCTGATAAAAGTTTCTGGAGGTACTACAAAGCCAGTACGTGTCGTTTCTTAAATGCCCGCTGTGCGAGTACACTTACGTAATACAGCCGCTGGGGAATAATGGTCAGTCACCGTACATGTGTTGTGTTGTGGAGTGTGTGGATTACATTACATGGGTTGTTGGTAGGCAACATTTCCTAAAAGGGTTGGGTTAAGGTTGTACCTCCCACTGACACCATGGACGATTAATCTTTGTCACGGATATGGGTCTGGCCTAAGAGCACAAATTCGTCTAATAGACCGTTATACATTTGTAAATGTAAGGTGGCTTGCTTTATTCAATTGGAAATACCATTACACATGTAAACTGGTTAACAATTTCAGCTGATATAGACTCTAAACATTGTATGTCCAAAACTTCACTAGTTTATAGTAAATGGTAAAATAACCCAATTTAGTTTTTTAGACACAAGCTCTTGTTAACTACCGTAAGTTAATTACCTTTCATTGGTCAAATATTTATAAAATCCAGAGACACTTAACCATTCTCTTGAACTTCAAAAAATGAAATGGCAAGCTCACATGTTGTGACAAGACACTTGTCATAACTGTAGCCAATAATTTGACAAGCATTTTGACCCTGAAGGTCAAATTTTAATTTACCCCCTGAGCAAACAGGCAGGTTTTCAAACAATTTCTCAAGATCTGAGGTTGAAGGAAAGTTACATGAATGAAAACAAGGTACATGTGTGTTCCAATGGATTGTTTTTGCTTTTATGTCTGGAGACTCCCGCTCAGGACCGGCTTCAGCCACCTCCTCAGGAGACTTGGCTCTGAACCAATGGATTAAATTGAGTTATTTAGACACAAGCTCTTGTTATTACTTACTTTTCATTGGTTCAATATTTATATAAAACCCAGATGCACTTAACCACTTAACACACAAAAAATCTGGCCCGTCTGAACCGAGTGGTGCTGTACGTTTGCACTCGTGCTGTAGTAGGCTTCTGTACACGCCCTCGTCCCTGGCCTGTGTGTGTGCTATTGCTATTGTGTGTGCTATGCAAATGCTATTTCCGTGCTCGGACGAACAGACATACCCAGCCAGCCAGCCAGGGACACACAATCACACATTGCCGTCTA
The DNA here is from genome assembly GCF_963924005.1 of Protomyctophum bolini. Lineage (NCBI taxonomy): Eukaryota > Metazoa > Chordata > Actinopteri > Myctophiformes > Myctophidae > Protomyctophum > Protomyctophum bolini. The sequence goes on along the minus strand of NC_137874.1, from coordinate 26,725,778 downwards.
TAGGACTAGTGGCTAGCAAAGAAAAAAAAAAAAAGCTCAGGGGTCATCGCCATGCTGGCTTGTGGAGGACACTTTTGTCACAGACATACAAAATGAGTAGACAAAAAGAGTTACGGTGGTTTGCACACTGCCCGCGTTTTTCGGAAAACGATGGAGAAACAGCTAAAAATCCGAAAAACGCACTCGGTGTGTGGGGACCTTTAGGCCTAAATGATCATTACAGGTCAATAACTGTGTTCCATAGTGTGTCATGTGCATATTCTAATGAAAACCTGGAGACTGACATTCAGTAATTAATTGGTTTTATGATCAAAATAACAAAATGGTGTAAAAACAAAATCTAGAATTTGCCATGGAAGAGGTGAAGTCTTGCCAGCTGCCACAGATTTGTCTATGTATGGACGTATTGATGACCCCTGCTGTTGTGACAAGACACTCTTGTCACAGCTGTACTTCGATTATCATTGCCGTATTACATTATGTAACTTATTTCTGGTTTGACAGGCATTTTGACCAGATGGTCTCAGTGGTAGGCCGTTTAGAATAGAATACAAGAATGCTCTCCCCCAAACCTACTCACCCGGGTCAAATCTGGCGACCTCGGAACAGTCAGACCCACGTATTCCAGTATAGGCAGGTTTGGTCATTACAAACAGGACTAATTATGTCAAGATATGATTGAAAATAGGTGAAGTACTTTTGCAATTTATGATGCCTTATGATGGTTCTACTAGTTCCAAAACATACTTTCCAATCAAATTATTAGGAATACGGTAAATGTAAATGATACATTTATTATGATCAAACAAAACCATTTTACAGTAATTTTCACAGAACATAAGAAAATAATGATATACATTTATATAAAATTCTTCAAATTAATCAGAGGTGGTGAATTACACCGTTATGTTATCTTCTATAAAATGACAAGATTGCTGGATACAGATGTTTTCCCAAACACATCTCTATAATTTCTGTATAACTCAAAGAGTAGGGGGGCTTTCGCAATAATGACATTTTACTTGATTTATTGTCATCCAATTATTTGCAAATAACACTTTGTGTGGCTTTTAGGCCTTTAAACAAAACTAAGTTGCACAAGGCAGATTCATGTCAAAATCTTGATAAAATACAAAGAAATGACCGCCAATGTCCGAGAATACAAAAAAATAAAAAATAAATAAATTGGTATTATGGTCAAAATGCCAAATTTAATCATTTATAAAAAATATATAAAATAGTGGAAATAGTGGATCTACAAATCTTGTAGATTTGCCATTTCCAAGATTATGACGAGTATGCAAATAATTGTGACGGGCCTACTCAAGAGTTTCACATTCTATGTCGACAAAATATCTTAATTTTCTTTTGTTACATTTCTTCTTTTTCTTAAATGTTAGCCCAGTTTTGTTCAAGCTCATTGTTTCAGACACAGAGTTGCTCTGGTGTAATTGTGTGCCTCAAACTCCTCACCATTTTATACAAAACTCCTCCAAACCTGTGACGCACAAAAGCTGCTTCTTTTTTTTCTTTTTTGAAGCTATACCATTAGGTGCCACCACAGCCTCCTGAGAATCATCAATATTTTCCACGACATCCATATCAAAACCAGGAGTGCTTAGACCTGCTCTGTTTTTGCACTTCTTGCTCTTCTTCTTTTTAGCTGGAAAAGAGACAGTCGTTTCCTCATGTGCATTATAATCTTTTTCCACTGTGTCACCAAAAAGGAAGGAACCAGTCCCAATTGTTCCCGTTTTCTCCACAGATGCAGAGTGTTCATTTTGTACACCACCACAATCTACACGGTCAGTGGTGGATGTTTCACTCATTTTCTTGTTTTTCTTTTTCTTGGATGTTACTTCCACACCTTTAACAGAGGAACATTCAGTTGCTTTCTGGTTTCCATTGGTACATTTCTGAGAATCACCACTGTCCTTGATGTGTCCAGTGGTACACACTTCAGAAGTTCTTCTCTTCTGTGTTGAGGCATCAGAATTAATGGTACTTGACTCCTCCAAATCTAAAGCCCTGTGTTCTTTTTTTCTTTTCCTTTTTTTCTTTAACTGAGAATCATCTCCCCTAGTAGTTAGACCACATTGGGAAAGATCTACATTAATCTGCTCTTGTGCCACTGTATCAACACAAAACAAGGAATCACTCCTCTTTCCATAAAGTTTGATTGCATGACTCTGTGATGGCCAAGGGTCTGCGCTGCTCTGTACCTGAGACAGCTCCCGTGTGATGTCTGCATTCACATTTGTGGCATTAGCCTGATGTTGAGGTGCTCGCTGATGCTGGCTTGGTGGATTAGTCTTCTTCAGTCTTGGTTTTGATGATGTAGAAAAACGGTTCAGTTTCTGACAGATGACAAAAAACAGGCGGTAGTTATCAGGACCAATTTTACATTTAAAATGTCATAGCAATGCCAAAACAGGGATTGGTTGGAGGGGCGATTCACCCGTTATCACTGTATTAAATATACGAAATCAACGTTATCAGGACGTTGGAATATGGCCATACAGGCATACTAGACATTGTGGTGTTTGGCTGTATTCCCCCGGACTGCACGCATTCAGGGTGGTGGTGCAGACATAGCCTGGTCAAGGACTCCCCATGCTGAACGTGTCATTTCCAACTCTATTGTCGGTGCATGGAAACTAGGGGCTACTAATAAATACTATTCTCTGCCTATCGGGACATAACTCGGACGGCGCTGAGTCGGGTCTGGTGGCCTTCGCAACGCTCCACACGGCGACTCGCTTGGCTAGCGCCTCTCTCGGCAGTGCCTCACGTGGCTCAAGGCCACCAGACACGGCGCACCTCCGTCATTGACACAAAAAGCAAACGCTCTTATAGTTTCACTTCCGGATTTCCCAGTATGTTGATTATCACATACTGGGGGTATTTGCCGATTACGAACATTCTCTTGATTAAGGGGTGATAACAGTCGAATCGGGTGTGGGTTGTGGGCAGCTGCACATAAATATGCACACACACACACACACACACACACACACACACACACACACGATGTGTCCGATTAAATCGATTCATTGTTAAAGAAATCTGTGAAGAAACGAGTGCAAGCAGGTTGGAATGGGTGCCGAAAAGTGTCAGGTGTGATGTGTGATAGGAAAGTATCAGCAAGAATGAAAGGGAAGGTGTACAAGACGGTGGTGAAACCAGCTATGTTGTGTGGTTTAGACTTTAGAGACAGTCGCACTGAGGAAAAGACATGAAGCAGAGCTGGAGGTAGCAGAGACTAAAATGTTGAGGTTCTCTCAGTACAGGGAGTAACAAGGATGGATAGGATCAGGAATGAGTACATCAGAGGGATAGCACATGTCGGATGTTTTTGGAGAAAAAGCCAGAGAGGCAAGACTGAGATGGTTTGGACATGTACAGAGTAGGCATAGTGAGTATATCGGTATTAGGATGTTGAGGTTGGAACTGCCAGACAGGAGGCCTAAAGAAAGGAGGCCAAAGAGAAGATTTATAATGTAGTGAAAGAGGACGTGAAGTTAGTTGGTGTGAGAGAAGAGGACAGAGGCAGAGGACAGGGTGAAATGGAGGCAGATGATTCGCTGTGGCGACCCCTGAAGGGAAAAGCCGAAAGGAAAACCAATGTATATTATTTTATATATAAAAAGATAATTGTTGCATTGTCTGTAACACAGTAACTTTAATATTGGCCATGCTGTTACAATCTATTTTTACTGGCAAGCACAGTTGTATTTTTGAGGGGCGCTAGGACCTCCTATAGCCAGATTTCTGTGTCTGTGTACCATGGAATTGAGGATAAAAAGTGCGTGAGCGCCCCCTCCTGAGATACCTCCGGGTCCTACTTTTGTGTCGCTTTTGTGTCCCCATGGAGTTATACTGTGACGCTCCGTCGGACTAAATCTGAGACGAAAACAACCACGAAAGTCTAATTTTACCGCTTTCCTTGCAACAACAAAGCTGCGCTGCTCTCCCAAATCTGGCTGTGACAGGACGTCTGCCCCACATGGAATACTATCGCCATTTTATTTTATTGTGTCAACTAAATCCTCATTAATGCAAACTAGATTCAACATACTAAGCCTGCACGCATTCTAAATATGCCCACGAAATATTTGACCGAGCAAATGGACTGTTGCCACCTTCAATAATAATGATAATAATAGTTTTAATTGTCTCCACATAATATATTTTTATTATCATGGACACTTGTACAAAACATTAATAATTCTACTCGAGTTGGAAGCATTAAGACCCATTTTAACCCTCAATGGCTTCCTTTCTGAAAAATAACGTCATTGTAAAAAGATTCATGCGTTTAGATATTCCATTTACAATGGGATGCGGACGGGAGCTGGTGCCACTTGGACCCGGACGTAACGTAGCACTACAAAATGACGTCGGACTTAAATACTGAATTGTTTCTTGATGCACCATGCCTTTCCTTCTTTGGTATACTACAGTACTTTTATCCTTCTTATCCTTAATTGTAATGTTGTAACCTTAACTGCTGTGCTGCCTCTGGGGCTGGGCGACTGATTTCCCCCTACAGGATAATAAATCTATCTGTGTATGATGATAATAATAATAAGTGTGATTTCTTTGAGTGGGGCAACGACTTCTATAGACAGCTATGTGTGTGGCTGTGTCCGAGCACGAAAATAGCGTTTGTTCATCACCACCAAGTGTCACTTTTGCACAGCCTACACAGACACAGGCACACACAGGCAAGGGAGGGCTTGTACAGTAGTTCAGACGGGTCTGATTTTTAACATAACAAAAGTGTAGTCTGCTTGCAACTAGGGCCAAAAGTGCAAAACAGGTCTACTACAAGTCATTACAAGGTTTTATATAATCTACTTACCACCACTTTGATATCACCGTCATCTGCTATTTCATCCTCTCTGAAAAATAAAAATATTATCGTTGTGGATATCATTATAAGCAAAGAAAAAAGAAAGAAAGATGGTGTTCGTCGCAATGAACTTACTCTGACAGTGGTGATAAAGTCACTCCTTCATCTATGCATCTTCTTGGTAAACTTGGCAGCTGGGTATCTCTGCTTTCGTTGTGCCTTGCTGTGAGTTGATGTGTTTTAACACATTTAAAGAAACCTCCAATTACAGCGCTCTGTTAAAAACAATCCATCATTCACATTAGTAGATAATATTTTGAAAGTATTCAAACTGACTGAAGAGGAAGGAAACCTTACATGAAGCTTTGCATTGTAGTAGGCCCTTAAACTCGTCCTTGTCTTGCGTATTCTCCTCTGTTTGCTTCTAGATGTGGATCTTTTATTGTAAATGCAAGAAAGGAAACCAAAAGAGTACCATCTCATTCGCCATTTATTTTTTAGTTGGGAGTGGGATTCGGACTTCTTTTTAACATATTTTGGACGTTTCCTTGCTCCGTGTGCAGACTGGGCTTGGAGGACAGATGTCACAACGGTCAAAGCATGTTGTTCATCTCTTGGACGTCTCTGTAGTTTGTGAGCTTTCTTCACTTTTGGTGTTGGAACTTGAGTTATGAAGAGGCTATCCCCTGAGCCTGAATCGCTGCAGATATTAGGATTATACGTTTAGTTGGTTGGTAACTTGGTCACATCAAAATATCTGTTCTGGTCATAGAGCATGGATGTACTGTACTGTTGTAGCCTTGGATCAAAACCACCATAGATACACTGTATCTATTTCGACATTTGCATCGACATCTAAAAGTCAGACTCGATCAAATTCATTATTAATCTACGATAGTATTGATCCAAGATTCCAAGGCTGTCAAACGTCAGATGACAAATTGTATTTTCAGACTAGAGGTATACTATATTCACACAGAGCGGCATTCTTACCTTCCTGACTGAATTCGGTCATTCCCGGGGAACAGATGTGAACCAGCAACATTATCGAAAAACTTTGATATCGCGCGCGCAACATCTACAGGTGCCGCCTCCAAAATGATTTGGGATTCTTCCCAGTTCCCCAAAGCCTCTTTAGGGATACGGTCTACCTGAGTCCCAGGTGGAAAATTGTGAACCCCCGTCATATCACACTATTCACTAAGCAAAACAATGGCGGTGTTACCGCAGCATTGAGTGCAGTAGAGATAGTAACGTTAGCTTCTTTGGTCTTGGATTTCCTTGAAGTCACTCCAACAAACTAACAAAGTACTTCCAGATGTTTTAATGTTGTAATCAAATAAGTCCGTTACGAGACCAACACAGGCATGAATATTAATCAACAAACGTGTTAAATCATAAACACACGCGGAAAGAAATAATCTACCACGCTTGAACTCTGTGTGGAAGTGTGGCTACTGTACTACTGGCTGCAACCTTAGAGGCTGCAACTGGAAGCAAAACTATATCAACCCGGAAGTTAACGTTGTTGACGCAAGGGTGCATTTCTAACCAATGGCTGTTCTCCTACCCCAAGTAGGCGTGTTTGTACTTTTTGATACAGTCGTATTCAATATTCTGCTGGTTACGGCTATTCTTCTATGGCTTGAGGCTTCTGCTCTAAGTAGGTACTACAAATTTACTTGTACAACTTTTTCTAGACGTTTTCGTATACCGTGTTTTTGGTTTAAATGTTTGTATTTAATTTAGGCCACCGCAGAGAGTGCCAGCGATTAGACGTACACATTCCTTAGTTTATTATCATTGCTTGCTGTTTGGGGAAAGGTTCATTGTAAAAACACGCTGTCACACTGTAAAGGTACTTGATTTTGACTGAGGCTTTATTTTGAGCGTGACTTTACTTCTTTATATTATACGACTCCACACATCCATCCGATTTCTTGTCACAGGATGGCTGACAACAACACCGAAAAGTTCCAGTTATATGTTCCGAAATTAGAGGAACTTTGTATTGGTAAGATAAGATCCTTTATATAACTTGCTCTTTTTGAACGATCCCAGGGCCATAACAACTCTTGTGAAATCAACATTTTCTTTCTTTAGTATTGCAAACAGGGTTGAAAAACAATTTTGCTGAAGCCCAAGTTCGTGTTGTCGATTGTCCAGATCTTACGAAAGAGCCTTTCCAGTTTCCTGTCAAAGGTGTTATGCTTTTGTTTTCTGTTATAGCCTATAGGGCATAGGCTATATAATAATATGATTGCCGTTATAGAGTAAGCATAACAGATAGCCTAGGCCCTAGGCTATCTGTTATGCTTACTCTATAACGGCACAGGTATGCATATTAGTGTTGTATAGCTAATCTTATTTCTTGTTATTGATCCACTAGTATTTCCCCCCACCACAGATAGTAAGAAGCCTAATATTAAAAATAAATGTAATTGGAATTGCAAATCGCAAACCCTTTTGTGGAAACTGTTATTGTACAGCTATGCCATTGAAGAGTTTCTGAATTTAAATCTCTTTCCATGTAGGCTTGTGTGGGCAACCACGCATTACTGATGTTGGAGGAGTACCTTACTTGGTACCCTTAGTACAAAAGGACAAGGTAGTATTTGTTCTATCACCCACAATAATGTATGATCATACAGGTAAGCAGGATCTTTACATCCCACCTGCATCCACAGGAGTACAACATGAACACAGTTGCAAAGGAAGTGGAGCTGCCAGGAGCATTCATACTAGGTGCAGGAGCTGTGCCCTCTCGGATTGTTGGAATGAATGCAGAGGTGTGTCACACTGTCACTTAAACTGACAAGGGTTTTTGTTGAGAGTATAATCAAGGTCTGTTCATAGACTGCTTGGGTAATTTTAAAACAATGATGTGAATGTTGTAATCCACAGCTGATGCCCCTAGTTCTGACTGAGGCACCGGGGAGGCCTGCTGTGAACAGCAGCTATTTTTCTTCCATCAATCCAGCTGATGGCCAGTGTCTACTGGAGAAATACAGTGATACATTCTCAGACTGTAACTTCGCACTACTGGCCAATCTTTATGCGTGTGAAGGGAAACCTGGAAAGGTGTTTTTTTTTTCTTTTTCTTATGGAATCAAACAAAACGTGATTAAATATATGGCTCATTAATTAATGCAGTGGGAACATTATTCTTTTTGATGGGTGGGGGACTGGGGTGGGTCAGTACTGAAAAGCTATGATGGTTATGGATTAAAATATAAATGGCAACATTTGCAGAATTGTGGGTTAATACTGAGTGACATGGTTGAAGTTGAACCTATGCCCCTAACATGTGTGCTCCTAAGGCTTGAGTGAATAAACATTAACAAAAGGAAAATGACTCTGCAGTGGTTGAGTAATCACCACTAAATCATGTGATCTCTCTGGTTCTCTGCCAGGTCATAGAGGTGCGAGCTAAAAAGAGAACAGGGGAGGAGAGCCTTGTGGGATCCATGAGGAATACTCTTGAAGCCCACTACCCTGATAAAAGCTTAGCCTTGGGGGGCACCTTCATCATCCAGAAAGGGAAAGCCAAAATCCACATCATGGTAAATAATAGAAGTTGTGCTGTAAATGTGAATGTTAATTCAACTTTGAATGTACAAATTGACCTGCGAATGAACACTTAGGATTTTACATTGTGATAATCTCTCATTTTAATAAATGACCTTTTGATACTAATACTAATAGGGTTCATGTTACATGAACATGAACATTTATTTGAGGTACATTTAAAGATACAGTTCTTACATTTTTATCCCCATTCTCCATTGTCTCCCTCTCACGAGTCCAGACAGAGGTAATTTGTAACAATATCTGAACAATACGAAATTTCTATATTTTCTATGCCTTCTTCGATTCGTGTGAGCACCTTTTTACATTTTACCAGGGAGCACCTAGTTATTCCTATTTTTTGTGACCATATACCTGAATCTGATAAATGGGTACTCTCCTGGTTGGCTTAAATTGGCAACCCACCTGAAAATGTATTTTCTGTTTATTAAAGAGCTTGAACGAATGGTAGAAACTAGAAGTAGAACCCTATTACTGAATTAACAATCGATAGCAATGATTACTATCAGAATATAGAGCTTTAACCTTAAAGAAATAATAAAATAAACAGTTTTGTTTTACTAAAAAATAACAGGCACCATACCTTTTCTTTAAAATAAATAAAACATTTTATACATAATTATGGGATATAACATAATTCGTGACCCCCATAGTCTATATCTTGGATTGACATCAGATGGCATAATAGGACATGAGGATTTATACCTATTCAGAATATTGTCAATAGCATACATGGAAAAAATGGCTTATAATCTGAGGACCAAGGCTGAGCTATTTGAAAAATGTTGAGAAAAATGGCACTTGTACTGGTTTGTCTTTGTCTTGTATCTTTTTGAACGTACATGTGTATTGTTTTGTAAAAAAAGTAAAACATCCTAGATTGTAGCTTTAATTTCTTTTATATCTTGTCCATAGCCAAGGGAGTTTTCAGTGTGTCCCCTCAACACCAATGATGAGGTCAACAATTGGCTGAAACACTTTGAGGTCAGCGCCCCACTGATCTGCCAGTCCGTATTCGTATCCAGAGACCCTGTAAGTAAAGATTCATTGTACAGTGCATGTTGACGGTGGAATGGTCATGCAAGATAATTTGGGTCTTTTTTATAGTTATACAGTGTAGAAGAGAGACAGGAACGAGTCAGGGAGTGACATGCAGCACAAATCTGCTGGGCTCAGGAATCAAACCCAAGATTTGCTGTCGGGCAACAGATCCCATATAACATGCGCATTAACCTAGACAACTCGGCTCTATGTGCCCCCATAATTGTCATGCATTTATTTGTATAGTGCTTTCTAGCTGGTTTTGTGACTACAGTGACTAAAACTAATTCAAGTTATTTTTTTATTTTTTTTCAAAATCTGGGTAAACTGTTCATACTTATTTCTGAAACGTGCTGCTGGCTCCCATACACTGTGTTTAATGATGCTTTGTGGGTTTCTCAACCGTAATCTACCTGTTTACACTGTGTTTTAGGGATAGATTTGCTGTCTGTCTTTTGAGACTCTTAAGCTAGCTTTTTCCTGACGTGTTTGCTATCCAGGGCTTGGACCTGCGTGTAGAGCACACACACTGCTTCAGTCATCATGGAGAAGGTGGACACTACTACATAGACACAACTCCTGACACTGTGGAGTACCTGGGTTACTTTATGCCAGCTGAGTTTGTTTACCGCATCGACAGGCCCAAGGAGACTCACGTCATTGGCCGAGATTGAAAAAAGGAAACATGTTAACACCATGTTATGTTAGTAATGCTTGCAATGAAAAACATAACCAACCAACATACCGGTATATCTTTTCATGGAAATTGGTATAATCACACTTTTATGAAATAAAATAACCACACACCTGCCATGCATAAAGCAATTGAGTTGAAATTCTTATACTTTTCATATACCATTGTAGTACTGTAATTTGTGATTGATTGATTGAAATTTTAATTAACAGTTTGCAGAATTACAGTACATTTCAAGCACAACTCAATACAAAGACTGTTAACTGTGAGTGGACGACCCAATAAAGCATTACACTTGTTTACAAGAGGGTCCACCACCTTGTTTAATTCATCAAAACATTTAGAGACGTACAAATAGACACTTCTATATAGCTAAAGAACAAAACAGGAATTCATCATAAAGGAGGTAAAAAGGGAAAAGAAACATATACAGTGAGGGGAAAGGGGGGGGGGGGGGGGATTCCGATTTTACGGGGGCCAGTTTTGAATTGCAGCCATCCGTAGGTGCCCTTTGAGAGCGGTTTTGAAGGAGTCAAGGGATTCACATGTCTTAATGACTGTTGGTAGGGTGTTCCACATTTTGGTGGCAGCGAAAATAATTTAGTCCCTTGTTTGTGGCGAATCTGGGTTGTACATGGTTTGTTGCACTCCCTCTGGTGTTGTGGGTGTGGAAACTGTGGACATTAAGGAAGTATTTAGACAGGTACATGGGTATTTTGGTGGTGAATCGAATCTTGTGGACCAGACCCATTGCAAAATGCTGTACTCTGTCGTCGACCCTAAGCCATTCCAGCCTGTCAAAGTGGGCAGGGGTGAGGTGGGTTCGGGGGGTGAGGCCAAGTAGGAGCCTGACCAGTTTGTTTTGGGAGGTCTGGAGCCTTGTTTTAAGGGCCTTTGAGGTGCTGTGGTACCAAGAGGTGCATGCATAGTCGAAGAAACCTTGTACGAGGGCTCCTGTTAAGGTCTTCAAGATGTTTTGTTGACCAGTGAGGAGATCCTGTAAAGGAATCTTGTTCTTTGATTTACTTTTTTGATTACGTTGGTGGCCATTTTATCACCGGAAAGATTAGCCTCCAGGAAGGAACCTAGGTAGGTCATTTCATTTTTTCGTGTGATAATATTTTCACCCACTCTAACCAAGAAGCCATCTGCCTTTCTGAGATTACTATTTGATCCGAAGAGAATGGATTCAGTTTTTCCCAGGTGTAAGGATAGTTTGTTATCAGCGAGCCAGGTGCAGATTCTACCGAGTTCAGAGCTCTTTTCAACCTGTTTGTTCCTGTCCGAGACCAGCAGTACTGAGTCATCTGCGAACAGGAACTGTGTTCCACAGTGCTGACATGTTAATGGCTGCATGTTAAATGTGTTTGTGGGAATCCTCATTCATCATGCATGCTGCATCCATGGCAGCGGCTGAATCTCTAACAGTACTGTGTTTCTTGGAGGATACTGCCCTCTTCTGACCGAGGCCAATAATGCATCTTTTCCCATAATGCTGCTGCCGCATCGGACCGGAAGTAAGTGAGACCTTTATTGACAATATGGCTACTGGACTGATACTACACTGGAGAAAATTGTGATTTGACAGCCCCCATTCGCAGAAAAGAAACACTTCATCCTATGTGTGGTATAGATGCATTTGAATGAAGGGACTCGCAAATCTACGGAATGGTGTCACTGAGCCCAGGATCTGTTTAAATCGTGAAAATCGTCATGTCGTTTTTCAAGAGGAAAGGTGAGGAAGCTCTCGCTAGGGTGTAACATCAACGTTTGCTAGCGGTAACGTTATATATAATAGTCAGCTGAGGGGATGGGAAATGTTTCAATGAATCATGGGACTTTAATATAGATGTTCAATTACTTGATAAAAGCACTCTGCATTGTCGCACTCGTTTAGCTCTAATGTTTTCCTCTGCTGCGTTGCTAATGTTGATACTAGCTAGATTAGCTTAGCAGTGCTTGCTCCCATGATTTAGCGGTAGCTAGCTTATAATTACGGCCACATAAAAACTTTGATTAGTTACATTTGACAATTCATCTTGATTTGTGTGCACCGGTAAATGTATATAAAATCTAGAAATAAAATGGTCAAGCCAACGCTGAGATGTGTGATGTCATCAAGCGACGAGCTTTAGAAAGTTAGAATTGATTTTGCCCTTTTCGGGACCCATATTTACATTTTTGATATGGGCTAGGATTCATTATTATACAGCCATGATAGATGAAACTGACTGGGAGTACGTTTGAACATTTAAATTCAGTGCTTATTCAAAGCACTGCTTAGAGAGATAATGAGAGGAAGTGGAATTTCACAGGCAAGCTCTGAAAAAGCCACTACAAAAACAAGCAAACATGCTGTTGAGATCTTAATTGGTAGTGCATACCGAAGTGACCACCCTCCCAATGACTGATTGTGGGGGTTAGCAGAGATGGAGTACTTGTAGAGAGGCTGGGGAATTGGCTTTACTAAATTGGGACTTGAAGGGGAGAAAATGTTTATTACTGATTGATTCAGTCTAAGCACATTCAGCAGCTTATGGTGACATAGTTGTATGTGTACTAATTTATCCACTTTGGATGTTACTATGCAGTTTAAATAAATAAGCTTAGTTTGTACGTGGATTTTAGGAATGGGAATGTTCAACATCGATTTCTGTTCAGAGTAGATTCATTTTCAAATCCTTCTCAAATTTACACTATGACAGTCAGTGACCCCATAATGTCCTTCAATGACAGTCTGGGTGCGTGTGTGACATACTTAAAGAGGCCAGTGCGTACACACTGCCATTAATATTCATTGTAGTTCTTTGACTAAAGCTGTCATGTCTATCCAACAGAGGTTTGTGAATGTCATGGGGATAAATATGAATTAAAACCGAATGATAAAAAACACCAGATCAGATGTTTACGCTCCTATTTAAAAAAAAAACATGGGCAGCTATATTGTATGTTGTGTACAAAGCTTCAGGACTCTGTACATACCTTTTTACATCTTCTTATTAAACTAGTCTTTTTACATGCATTAAGTTACTGACAGACAACAGTCTCTTAAATATCATGTGTTATGTCCTGTACCACATGAGTGCACTGCGTTGACTTCATTATATAATGACAATGGCTGGCTTGAAAATGATACTTTGACCTAATCATTATTTTCCGTAATAGCATAATCCAGAGGTATGAGTGGTAGTTCAGTCTACTGAAAAGTAGTTATGGGCCAATGCCAGTAGGTCTTCTGGTTTTCCTGAATGCTATTATGTAAGTGGATATAATCTTCATAATTCTTCAAGGGACACCCTGTGTCACTCCTGTGCCTCAGCGACCTCGTTTACCTCATCCCAGGCACAATATGCCCCCACTATATTGTTAATGAAAAGCATTCTCCAATTACTGAGCTACTTTTGTTTTGTTTCTCTTCCACAGCAAAAAGCAAAGAACCTGAGAGACAGACTGAGGTTAAAGTCAATAAAGGTGGGTAAACAATTCCCTATGTTGAATTTAGAGTGTGTCTTAATTGTGTTGTTGTCTTGGACAATTTGCTAATTAGATTGATTTATTTTAAGATAATGACTATAGGCAACGGTAACTACAGTATGCTAACTGCTATTGCTAAGTGCTGAAAATAGACTATTTTCAAACTCACCAAAACATGACACATTGTGATCTTGTAGATCTGCCATTTTTTATGCATGACAACTAATACACAGTAGGAGCTGTGTATTCTCAGAACAGTTCTTTACATTAGTCAGTGATTTCTAGGCGCTCTCAGATTTGCAGAAGTAGACCGAAAGGGACATTGAGTGCAGTTCATTCATATGTTGCTGCTCTGATTGTCATGTGGTTTTTAAATGTGACCTCTGCTATTAAGTGAAACACAGAAACACTGAGCACTCTGTCTTTTCTAGCCCTTCCCACACCTCTAATTTCTGTACACATTGGTACTGGTACTTCTTTCATAAGAAACAAACTTCAGTCAAAAGGCCTTTTCACATCAGTCACTTATATTCATGATACTGTACCCCCCCACACACACACACACACACACACACACACACACACATACACATACACTGTGTGTATGTATGTAGTAGTGCTGCCAGAATTGGCCAAAAATGATATTCGAATATTCCTTTTAAAACACCACATGTATTCGAACAATTTTTGAATGATTTCGAATGTATATGATTTTGATATGAATATTGCAGCCTAATATGCTGTAAAACTTTCTCTTTCTTTATCTATATGGTGTGGTTTGTGCTGAGAAATGCGCTCTCTTGAGATCAAATGAATGATTCATAATTATCTTAATGGCCTAATTTTTGTATAATGTTTTAGTTTACGTGGCACAGAGTCTCAGCAGAACTCACACAGCAATTTTATTGTTATTTTTTAAATTAAAATCTTAATTTAAAATATTCGATTATTCTTTTGTTATTTACATATTCATTAGAATATGGAATATTCGTTAACAGCACTAGTATGTAGTCTTAATTGGTCTTTCTGCCCCTCCCCCCACTCCAGGATTAATCAGCCCTCACTCCCCGTCGCTAGGACAGAGGAACCATCATGCCATCCAGGAGGCTGCGGGACCCAGCCACGTGGCTATCAATGCCATCTCTGCCAATATGGACTCTTTTGCCCGCGGACGCACAGCAATCCTCAAGAAGCAGCCCAGTCACATGGAGGCTGCACACTTCGGTGACCTTGGTATGGAGCCACTGTTCATTATTAAGCCACTGTTCATTATTGTTGATGTTTGGTTGACCATCTTAGGATGCATCACACAGTTATGTCAGGGGAAGTAGTGGCCACTGAAATTGCTTCCACTACTAACTGACATCAACTATGTCAATCCATTGAAACACCTCAACTGCTTCATGCATCAAGTGGAAACACAAATGAAATGTTTTGAAATTAGTTTGCATATGTTATCTCGGCACCTTGAGGTGTGGCAGTAGTGGCTATGTGAACTGCCCTTGTATGTAATGGCAGTGGCGGGGCAGGACCTGTCAGGGCAGGTCATTCACAGACAAAGGCATGGATGACTCACACAGGGAACCTGTGCTGCAGGCTGCAGCTATTCTGTTTGGGAATACGGAATGATATACGGAATGATATACTACAGTTCTTTGAGCATGCAGAGGCTTTAATCATGGGAATAGAACAGGAGGGAAAGATTAGAAGAGGGTGAGGGGCAGGGAGGGTGAGTTGCAGTGGCAGTTAAGTCACCTCTGGCAGAGTGCCCACTCACTAGCTCAGCTGATACCACAGCCAACAGTGATGAATGCATTCTCTCATTGGTAGCTTGTGTTTTGACAATGCAAGTCACCCCTCTGTTTGATACTGTGCCGTTGGATTAGAAAATATGTTTGGTCAGTGCGCTAGCAGCGCTACCTGGCTACACCATCAAGCACCCCTAATGTTGGCTTGCTTTGTATTTATTCCAAATTGTCCACGAAGTTGCATAGTCCAAAGCATTTTTGAAAGAAATTCCAATGGCATAAGCAGCATCTGCCAGTGCCGATAGTACCACATTAGGTTATATGCTATGCAAATCTTTGTTCATCTATGATTCAAATATTCATTGAATGTTTGTCTGCTTCCATATGCAATAATGTTAATTGGAACTGATAAATGGAAGCTGTGTGGTGATAAACACTTACCTTTAATGCTTTAGCAGAAATCTAGTTTTTTCTACAGGCAGGTGTTTGGATGAATTTCACCCATGTTTAGTGATAGAGAAAACTCCCATGCCCCCACAAAAGGCAGTTTGGATTTTCTTTTTTTCACTGGACCATTCTCACATGTCCCAGGAATTGATGGTCCAAAGGAAAAAATCCCAGCTTCATTATTATTATTTGAATATAATACCCATGAATTTAACCCCCTATGATAGATCCCCATGATATCTATTTTTCGTTTTTTTGTGAAAAGTCATGATGAAATATTAAAGAAGAGTGCCTCAAGTTGCCATGTATTCTAGTACTTCAATATATTTAGATGTGAAATATTTTTATGGAATATAATAGCTGTGAATGAGAAAACAATTTGACCAGTATAAATACAGTCCTAGTGTAAGATTTAGGTATTTTGCCATAGTTACATTTTCTAAAATCTGTCTTGTGTGTGTCTTTACATTGTCCAGGACGATCCAGTGTAAACTACCTAACCCAGGACACCCGCTCTCGACTATCAAAGACGGTGGACCAGATTCTTCGGGACATCGTTGCAGTTCCCTACTACGTCCAGTTCATGGATATGCAAGGTGCTGACCACCTGGTGCGCTTTTGGCTGGAGGCAGAGAGCTTCCGCTCCACCAGTTGGTCGCGGGTCCGAGCACACAGCCTCAACACGGTGAAACAGAGCTCACTGGCTGAGCCTGTCCCTACTTCACTAGATGGTATAGAGCACCCGGAGGTTGCCGACATACAGCTTACTCCTACCTCTCAGGAGGGAAGTTGTGAAATGCCCGCAAACCCCCTAACGCACCGAGACTCCTTCAGCACAGAGGCAGGCCAGAGACCTGGCACTCCCAAAACAGAGACTCCAAGCAGGCAGGCCTCTTCCAGGACAGGAACCCCCTTCAAACTACAGGCAAACAATGTCCTGAAAGACCTCTCTGATAAACTCATGAAGAGTGAGTTGCATTGATGGAGCTGTTTTTTTTTATTTGCCATTCAGCGATTGTGTAATTAAGGAAGTGAGTCCGACCTAAACAAATAGAATCATGGTGATGTCGGCATCCACATGGGAAATGGGTGGCTCCAATATGGATCTCGGACTGACATATCTATGATGTACCGAATGACTCCAAATTTGGGAAAGGTTTCAGCCCATTAATTTCCATTATAAATGTGAAGTTATATAATTATTTAATGTATAAAGCATATGTGGTGCGTACTGGCAGTGTACACAATAAATGTGTCACTGATCGGTCCAGCAGTTTGCAAGATTAGATCTGAACACAAACAGCTAGAGCAGCCCATAAAAAACTGTTAGAAAAGACTTGCCATATGTACAGTATATGATTATGTACAGTAAGTGAATTAAACTATTATTCTCTTAACTGTACACTGCACCTTTTACAGAGATCTATAATAGGAATTAAATGCTTAGTCGTCTTTCACACGGCTGACACTTATAGTATGGTCTTGCAGGGTCACAGGAATACAGTAGCCCCTTGTCTTTCTGTGTTTCAGGTATAGAGAGAGATGCAGTGGATATCTTCACCAAGTATGTCTCTCCAGATGCTGCTAGGCCCATCCCTATTACTGAACAGACCAGGAACGACATAGTTGGTAAATGTTGACACTGTTTACATTGTTCATTTGATTCTTCATCAAATGAATATTTGTCAGCCATATTGACCAGCTGTCCCATGAAAATATACAGCCAAGACCAGCTGAATGAATGCTGTCTTGTTTTGTGAATTAAAGAAGGGACAATACATAATGGACATGTATGCAGAATTTGCAGATGCTACAATTTATTTTATGTGTCACCGCTTTCTCTGATACAGTGGCATGAATACACGTTACAATGCTCTGTTTTAGGAGGCATTCATTGATTGTGTCTCCTCTGTGCAGCTAAGATATGTGGAGAGGATGGACTGGTAGACCCAAACTGCTTTGTCATTGCACAGTCAGTAGTAGTCATCATCCTGGAACAACAGTGAGTTTCTGACTACTCATTTTCTAAAGGGGTCTTGCTTTGTCATCTTGGCCACCATGGTCATCTATGAGATCTCTTTGTTCTGAATTCCCCAGGCACTTTAGCGAATTCCTGCGGAGCCACTATTTCTGTAAATACCAGATTGAAGTGCTGACCAGTGGCTCTGTGTTCCTGGCAGACATCTTGTTTTGCGAGTCGGCTCTCTTCTACTTCTCAGAGGTGAGCACCTCGCCTGTGTTTGCTGAACGGAGATTGCGTTTCCACAATGAGCCATCACAATCTTACATTCATACACATGGAACAAATTAGAATAATTAATGTGGTTCTGAAAAAGGGCAAGCAGTGTGTCTAATCTACGTGTCCATCCCAATTCTATTCCTCCCCCAGTATATGGAGAAAGAGGAAGCAGTGAATGTACTCCAGTTTTGGTTGGCAGCAGACAACTTCCAAGACCAGCTTGCAGCTAAGAAGGGCCAGTACGATGGCCAGGAGGCTCAGAATGATGCCATGATCCTCTACGACAAGTAGGACTCCCACTCTCTCATTCATCATTAAGGTTTTTTAAGTTCCATAGTTTAAGTTCCTGATTTCTAGGTACCATAGAGGTAATTGGTTCAGAACAGTGGGTTGAGCACATCCAGTTCGTTGCTGGTGACGGTTCAAAAATGAAAGTCTGCACAGCAGACAGCAAGTGTTTTTTTAAAACAGCAAATATTACATGGTAAAACATATTGGCCACAGTTAGACTTCATCAGGGGCCTCTACCTGATCACAAAATGAACACCGTGACACAACGGTACACAAAGTCCCACAACAAACTCATTTTGCTGTCTCATACTCAAATAACTAACACAATAAGCACAATAATTGACATTCCTGTGCTGTGGGGCATACTGAGAAATGCATTCCCTTTGTCTGACCACCTGGGAAGCAACGATATAATATTGATTAGAAGAATGGGAAATGGCCAGGATATTGCATGTCACAATTAAAATTTCATCACAACATACTGTAAGTCTCTTTGACAGAGAAGTTTGCAGCTTATAAAAAGAAAACAAATATATTACACACGTTTTAACCATACTGGGTGGTCTATCATAGTAATGTCAACTCCATGCACATACAAAACAGAAAAAGTCCGTCCCCAGATTATTGAACATGGAATGTTAAAAGTTATTCTCTGTTCTCTTCAGATATTTTTCACTCCAGGCCACCAACCCTCTAGGCTTTGGTGACTCAGTGCGGATGGAGATCGAGTCTAATATCTGCCGAGAGGGAGGGCCCCTCCCTGACTGTTTCACCACTCCACTCCGACAGGCTTGGACCACCATGGAGACGGTCAGATCAGTTTATAATCCATTTATTAATTAAAAAGAACAATTTCAAGTGAAAATAACTCGAAGCCTACTCACCACGGCAAGTGTGTTTTTTAAAGTGACATAAACTCTTCTTATTCATGTTTAAAGACCAGATATATATCAAAATACATACATAAATGGATGCACCTGGGACGTATCCTCAGTGATGTATCCCAAGGTCATCAGGGTTTCGGGTCTCCCAACATCATACCCCTCACCCCGGTTGACCCAGCCGGGGTGATCAAGTCCCGACTTACGTCCCAGTAGCTACCCTCGATAAGTCCCATTAGGGAAAAACCAGGGCCACCAGTTCCTCCTGAACTACTCTGCCGGGACTGGGAGGTACCATTCTGGCACATGGAAGGACTAGGCTCTGTGGGTTGACTCCTGTCCGGGCCCCTCCTACGTCTCACCAGGTGCACTCCTGCTCTCACCAGGTCAGGCCCTGTGCGTTGCACCAGACTCCCAGCACCAGGCACTTTATTCAGGAATTGTGGATTCTCGAGCCGCAATGGTTCCGCAGGCTCCACCTTGCCCTTGGTTGTGCCGCAGGCTCCGCTTGAGGCTTGAATGGCCCTCCTAAAGGCCTCACCGTGGGTTTGTTGGGCTTCTTCCTCATGGAAGACACAGGCTGGGGCGCCAACCCATACTGCTCCCTGAGAATATATTCTCAAAGAAATGCCAATAAATGTGTTGAATTTGAACCTACATCCTATTTAGTGATGTCATGAAGACGGGCTAGAAAGCTGATTATATAACACCATTGAGTTATTTTTACTTGCAAACATCACACTAGTAGTAGTAGTGTAATAAATTCCGAATCAGAAAATTCCATACCATACTTTAAGCTTTGGCACAAAGTCTAAAGTGGTATTCTCCTTTCAATGATAATTTTGCTGACAAAGGGAGATATTTTAGATTCGGTGGAATATGTACGTTACCCGGTAGATGGGTTGCAGGCATTGACACTAAGGGTTGCCCACCTGCCCCTGGCAGGTAAATAAAATGTAAGGGCAGGGCAGGTGGAGTTTGCTTTTAGGTTTCCCGACTGCCGACCAGGCATTTGGGAGGGGACGCAAGTTCATGCAACCGTCTATACACACACACAACACAAGATACTGTTTAAAGTTAAACACCTGAACACGGCCAGAGAGCTTCGTCTTCTGGTCTGTGGAATGTAAAATAAGAGCACTGTTTACCTATCATGTGCTGCTTTCAGTGTTGCTGCACGTAAAAATATAAAACAACAAGAAAATGAGTGTTAAATTGAACGGTGATTCAAATTTTACCCATAATTTTATAAAGGACGATTTACTTTTCGGGCAAGTGGGCATGACCTTTGGGCAAGTTGAACATGACCTGTACTTTCCTGATGGGCAAGTGCCTCTGAGACCTTTATGACAACCCCTTGTCCAATGTAATGCTTTCCGCCACACCAAAAACAATGCAACTCAACTAATGTCACGCCACGTAGAACATACACTGAAGACGTTTTTTTTAACAGAGTTCACCACACTTTTGTTCCTCCAGGTCTATATGCCTGGCTTTCTGTCCAGTAACCTTTACTACAAATACCTGAGTGACCTCATCAACTCGGTACGGGCGGATGAATTTGTGAACTCCAGTGCCCAGGGACAGACTCCGCCCATAGACAGTGACCGTAGTTCAAATTCCAGCGAGGGCACTCATGTTCAGGTAACCCGGCATTTTACCCCAGATGTTTATCATGACATTTAGACTTATCCTTTCTTATTAATGTATTGTGGTTGAAGTTAAAAGAGCTTGATCTTTGCTCTGGTATAATGTCAGTGGGACAAGAAAACACAAAAATCATGTTCACTGGTACTACTCCTGCTAAACATCCAGTTTGTATTTTACCCATAACAGCAAAGTACCAAAAAAGCAGCAGTGAAGATCCTCAAAAACTTCGATGAGGCAATAACAGTGGACGCTGCTAGTCTGGACCCTGAGTCTTTGTACCAGCGGCCATATGCTGGGTGAGTGTCATCTTTCTCCTCCCCTGAGTACCAGCGGCCATATGCTCATTGCTTGGTGAATGCTGTCTATCGCCTCCTTAATCGAGTGCTAAAACCTGTAAGTGACTTCATAGGTTCCCTCACCAGGTTTCATATTTTCTGGGGCTCAATACTGCCCTATTTGCCATCAGTGAGAGCTAGTTTCTTTACAGTAATGTCCTTTTCGCCATAAGACAACGCTAGTTAATTTACCTTGTTGTTCTGCTGCTGAAGGATGACATTTGGGAAGGTGGTTTCTTTACATTGTGCTGTCTCTTTTCTGCTCAGAAGGATGACGTTTGGGAAGGTGAATGAGCTTGGGCAGTTTATCAGGGAGGCTGAGCCAGAGCCGGATGTGAAGAAATCCAAAGGTATGATTTTACACACCATTATCTTCATTCCTTCCTTCTTTCTCCTGTTTTCAGTGTAGAATGTCACTATTCTCCATCCTTTTTGAATATAACATATTTTCCTTCCCCCTAAAAGCCCCTAGCACAAAAACCTTATGAAATATGCAAGAGGCTCCTCCTCCAACAAACACCCGCTACTCGTAGATCTAAGCAAAATATAGCAATATGAAAGCTATCTATTATTTATTACGTCTTGCAGCACTATCTCTGGGAATAAACAGGATACCTGGAATGGCATAGAAGCAGTACCGGCGCTACGTATACGCGCAATACGCACTACGCTTAGGGCAACACGCCGAGGGGGGGGCAACAAAATGTACTAAAAAGTGCCACGCCAACCCTCATAACAATTTTCTCTGCGACTCTGCCGCATAATAACGAGCGGCTGTGTGTGCGTCCTTGCAAACGTGAAAATAGCCGATTAGAATGAGGAAACGCAGCGCTCTTGTCGGCAGGGGGGGGGCAGCACAAATATATAGGGCAACCAAATGGTCAGCTATGTCCCTGCAGAGAAAATAAAATGTAACATTTCTGTGTAGCCAAGTAGGCTCTTGCTAGAGCAGTGCACTGAACGTAGTTGTAGACTTTATTTCTTGTTTTCTACTCTAGTCCCTTTTTTTACTCAGCCTGTCTCTCCTCTCACATCCAGGTTCCATATTCTCTCAAGCCATGAAGAAGTGGGCCCAAGGAAACACAGACGAGGTGCGAAAACACAATGTACACTTTAGGCCTTTTTTAGCAGATGCTCTTAACCATAGCGACTTACAATAAGCAAGGTAAACACATCAAATGCAGAGATCAAAATAATAATCTGTATATTGAAACCAGGTAAACGATAAACCTAGCACCTGTCTCTAAATAACTAATATCAATTTTAACAACACAAAGATTACAATTGGATGGTTGTTTTGAAGCCTGGGCTCATACAGGACATCCCCCTAGTCTCAGTGTTTTGTTGTTTTTGTATACTAGGCCCAGGAGGAGATGGCTTGGAAGATCGCCAAGATGATCGTCAATGATGTCGTCCACCAGTCAAATCACGACAGTCCTAGAAAGGCCACCAAGGTAAGGAAAAATAAAGCCATCCCTTTCTTCAGTATACACAGCAAAATCCTCTCTTAATTTATACACACTGCGCTGTACAGCAACCCACAGTAGTATGTTCATTTCCATACCTTGGGGTGTTAACAGCTGACTATCCAGCATTTCTAAATTTTTCCCCATTTGTGTTCTTGTGTTTGTGTTCTTCCAGCTATGACCTCCCCCTTCCAGCTATGACCCCCCCCCCCCCTTCCACCCCGTTGAACCTAAGGAATATCTGTCCAAGAGGCAGACCTCACACTGGCCAAGCTGGTGATGGACTGTACACCTCGCTTACCCTGCAATGTACTGCATTACTCTAAAGAAAGAACAAGACATTTTATCACCTCCTGTGTATGCGTGGGTGTGTGTGTGCTCTCGCTTCTGGAAAACCTAAAGTTCCCCAATTGATCCATTCTTCCAACTCCGTAATGCTATGAAGATGTGTGTGTGAACGCTGAGAAGTAAAGCAGAACAAAGCTGAGTAACATGGGACTTATAGAACAAAAGCCCAGGAAGGACAGCCTCAAAACAGTGGAAAAACGAAGCTAGCTAAGGAGCATTTCAGGTGGCACTGCACTGACTGCAGCTCTCTAACCATGATCACAGGAAGGACCTATATAAGACTTATAAAACAAAGATATCCTTTCTCCCTGCACCCAGTTGCACATCCTTCCCATTCCTCTAGCTTGAACATCCATTCCTTTTTTTTTTAATTGAACTCCACCGAGGGGGTCAGCCAAGTGGATGTGATTGGGGGGTGATGACGACACACCAGTTTGGGGGCGTTGTATAGTTTTATAATGATGCACACGCTCTCCTCTCTTTACCTGGAATATTTTTGTCGTTTGGTCAGTTGTTTTTTAACTTGACTGTGCCCCTCCTATTTATGTACTGTATAATGGCTAGAAATGTGATTGTGAAAACTGGAAGGGATTGGGAAGTGGTTCACCACTACCTTCTAGCCAACCATCCGTAGCAGCCGCGTGGCACCTTGTTTAAAGTTTTACCGAGTGTAGAAGAAGAAATACTCCCAAATGAATTGAAATGCTCCCATTGCAATGGATACTCCAGACTCCGTATTCTAAATGTTCTATGTATGTAAAAATTCTGGTTTACCCCATATGCTAACATCCTTTTTTTTCTTTTTCTTTTTTTCTTTCGTGTTGGCCTTTTTAAATGTATTGTTGAAGCAAATCTCAATGATGACTGTTCCACTGGAAAGTGTAATCAGTATATCATTTTTAATTTTATTTCATTTTAACCTTACCCTGATGTGGAAAAGAACCAGAAAAAACTTTTGGTACTATGTACCACTAATATGTTTTCTGACATGTATGTGTACCTAATCTATAATATATTTAAATTGTGTTTGATTTAAATACATATATTATGAAATATTTGTGTCTGTTTTCAGTTTAACATGGTTGAGGCTTTATTATTAAGGACAGATTTTTCTGCCTGTGTGGTTATGGGTGGCTTACTATATATGACAAATGTTTAATATATAAATGGCTTTATTTAATTATTTTTGAACCATGAGGGTGGTTTTAAAGTCAAATTGTGACAAACCTTGCCAGTACAGTTTGGGTAGACGAGTCATTTTTGACCAGATGGGGGCGATGTTTACCATGAATTGGTACGGGGACGTGGGCTGGGTGGGCTGTCTCAAATCAATGGCTTAATGATGAGAGCACTTAAGAGAAGTAACCCAGCTGACCTGAGGATGCAAATAAACTGCAGGTGTCCACCCCCCCCACCCCCTAATTCTACGTGTGCGCGGTCTTGTTTCACTCACTTGGTCGTAAACCTCGAAAGTTACAGTATTAAAAACGACTTTGGTTTCAATTACAGATGCTGTTGCGTTGCCGTATTTATACTAGTCAATGTTTTGGTTTGTCTTTTTTTTGTCACGACATATAAAGCCAAGCGATTGAGAGGAAAGAAGAGGAGAGGAGGAGACGCCCATCTCACTGTTTTGCGCGCAACGTGCCGCGCTAGTACATGGGACCAGTGGAGGCTTGCTGGCAACACGATACGCACGGTTTCTACAACAAAAGTCCACCCATGTGTGGTAGAAAATAAGTTACTCGAATGCGGCCAACAAAATACCTGCGGTAACGGTATGATGAAGTTCTATTTTTTTCGCATGGAATTAACCGCATATCCTACACGGCCGGCGACCACTGAGAAACTGATTGACAGTTGCGCATCTCTGTTTTGGGTGTGACAAACATGTTATGATCCGTATCACATTTCGGAATTTAACAGATTTTCAGTCCGGCTTTTGATCATTTTCGAGATTTTCTTCTACATTTTTAAACTACGGTCTACGGATATTATTATAATATTGTTGATTGACGCATGCTTCGCTGATGTAGTGTCTGTCAGGTGCAGCTCAAGTTGATCTCAGCTGAGCGTGTGCTCAAATGCATTCACTGCTGTACCGGGAGAAGAAAGACACCGGGATTGGGATTGATCTGTCTCCGGGCTTTATGCCCCAAGCTGCCAGGATGTTCAGTTGTGTAGGCTGCTTTTGGGTGCTCCTTTCGTCTGTCCTAGTCGCCGTCTGCAGTTTTAGTTTTATATCTCCTGCCTGGATTGTGAAAGACCATCTGAAGAACAAGGACTCTGTGAGCTTCGGCTTACTGTGGCACTGCTCAGAGTCCCTGGACCACATGTACAGATGCTACACGTTTGGGGGACTGGGTAAATTCGCTGAGATCCCATCAAGCTCCTGGCAGGTACAAATCCACCTACATCCACACAACCACTGGGCTACATGACAAAAGAGGCAGCCATGGTAAAATAGTGTGAAAATTAATTAATTGATGCTGGACTGAGGCATTGAGTTTTGTCCTGTCAGGCAGCTCAATCAGATGCACTTGAAGTTCAAGTGCATCGAGGAGCTGCCTGACAGGACAAAAGTCAATGCCTCAGTCACTACTACAGTAGCTAGCATCCATTAATTAATTTTCACGCACAACTTTAATATGTCTTGTCTTGAACTAATAGTTCCTAGAGTTGCTCATGGATCTGGGGGGTGTAGGAACATGTGTGAGAATTGTCAGTACAGTAGTAGCTGTAATTTGTTCAGTCCATCAAGTTGCCATACTGCAGCTACTGAAAAGTCTTAACGTATCCATAATCCAATGATGGAATCTAGCCTACTACAGGGGCGGATGGTAACTGCAAGGTTGCCAGTTCGAACCCGGGCTCCCCCAGAATTAGCGTCAAAGTGTCCTTGAGCAAGACACGGAACCCCTAATTGCTCCTGATGTGCTGGTTGCATGGTTCCTTGCATGGTTTCAGCTGCCATCGGTGTATGAATGCGTGTGTGAATGGGTG
The DNA here is from genome assembly GCF_963924005.1 of Protomyctophum bolini. Lineage (NCBI taxonomy): Eukaryota > Metazoa > Chordata > Actinopteri > Myctophiformes > Myctophidae > Protomyctophum > Protomyctophum bolini. Next base: position 26,699,718 of record NC_137874.1, on the reverse strand, counting down.
AATGTAATGCACAATCTATGTAAAGCGCCTTGGATAAAGGTGCTATATAAATGCACCATTTACTCCCAGAGAAAAAAGATAGGATGAAAGAGATAAAGATGCAGGTGACCAGCATATTCATAATGTATAGTGCATTAAGCAAAAGTTAAACTAAATTTAAGACTTACTTGATCATTTTTGAGTGGTGCAACCACTCCCTTACGGAGCTATGTGTGTGGCTGGGTGGCTGGCTGGGTGTGTGGGTATGAGCACGAAAATAACATGGTTGTTTTTCACCACTTGTGCGCAACCTAACACACACAAACACACATGCACATATTAACTGTGTTTCTGGGGGTCTGGATGTTCCAGAGACCCCCCACATGGCGGCTCGCCGGAACCGGGTCGGCACCCTGGCTGTGGTCCTGTGGGTCTGGAACTTACTGGGACCCTCACACGGAGTTGCACCACTCACTTCACACGGGTGTGATTCTTAAGCATTCGTTAATAAAGAGAAAATTATATATATATTTTAGGTTTGCTTGAAATTCATCAGTTTGACCCGGCTGCTTGATGTTCCCTGCAAGAAATGTCATTCTTTACGGCTAGCAACCCTTTAAGTCCCCCCCCCTCCCAAGGCGGCATCCTGCAGCTATAAAATCCAGCTGTATAGCAGCTAGCTAGAGTTATGATTTATGTATGAATGAGAATTAGCATTTGAAAGGGAGATATTAATAAGTCATTCCTTTTGTGATTTTTAGAATGAAGGATGTGTGGAAGAATGCAATGCTGTTTTGTTTTCTGTTTCAAAGGCAAGCAGTGCACACGTGATGAGACGCTATACATCATAATGTGTGCACTTCAACCAGTTGGCATGCAATACAGTAGGCCTGTAGCACTGTCTTCAATTCATTTCAGTTCACAACCCAGCAGTGTCTGTGCCCGTGGCCTGTTTGACTACCGTACTTTAACTGGTCCATTGCTTCAGCAAGGCATTTCAGGCAGTGAGTCAGTTTTCCAATTATAAACCAGAAATCACACCCGTGTGAAGTGAGGGGCACTCTTATCATCGTACATCATCATGACGTAAAATAGACACTATGATCCTGTGAAAGTATGTAACAGCTGAGGTTGTGAAAAAAGAAAAAAAAATCAGTTGTAAGAAAAATGTATACCGGTAACTGTAATTCTGTGAAGTTGCCTAAACTGAAATAAAAACAAAGACAAAAAAATAGACACTATGCCTATTTGCTCAGACACTATGACGTAAAATTCTCCATTTATTGTCAATGGGAATTTAATGTTTGTTTAAGACGAAGTTTGTGGACGGTAACTAAAAGCTGGATGTAGGAGGGGCTAGCGTCCCTCAAAAACAGACACTGTCTCTCAGCCAACCACTTTGTCTGTCAGGTACCAAGAGAGAGCCTGATGGGGTCGTTTTATTGTATTCTTTTATTCATGGCTAGATATGTCAATGGCAAAGCTAAGTACACCACCAACCTTGGCCATTTATAAATGTCATGGGATGCTATTAAGATTTCAACAAGCCCATTTGATCACCCCACCACTCTTCGCTGATGTGTGCACATTTTGCTGATGTCCTCCATTTTTAAATAACCCTACCTTTCAATGACCCACACAAACAACAAACTGAAATGTGAATGTGCATGCAGACCCATGCATTCTATGCATGAATATGTCAAAGAAACACACGCACGCACACACTTCCCATCAACCACAGAAACCTGCCTGTGTTCCATTCTGGTTGTGTTTGATTAAAATGCCCCTGTGCGTTAGCCTGTGCAGTCTCCACTCTCCACTCCAGTGGCGAGGAACTGGCTACAGTTGACCCGGGCGCTGCATGCTGAAGATCACGTGACTTAGCTGAGGGAAAATGAGTACTGCAACGAAGTAAAGAACGACTCCCTACATGCTTGGCCTCTTTGTGCTCTGGTTTGTGTGGGGCTTTCTGTTCTCTCCCCTTTTCAAATGCTTTCATCCAGCATGTTGGCTGGCACTGAGGACAATGTGGTGTGCCTACACAGGTTAGAGCCAAAATGCCACTGCCACTTATAGTGACATGTATAGTGACCCTGACCTGTGTTAGACTAGAGGTAGACTAGCCTGGGCAAGCATTCCATTTCGGGTTTATGATCCGGTCGGGAGCGGATGATAACTTTCGTCATGTTGTAGGACAATGATTTGTAGTCAGACCAGGCTTTCCTCTGAGGTGGAATACCATTTTTATAGTCTTTAGTAAATTAGTATGACTCGGCCGGTGGTTGAACTCGGATCTCCCAATCAGGGCGGACACTAGCTCTAACCACAAGAATACTGACCTGGTGCAATATATGTGTCTAGCAGTGCATGTTGACTGCATAGTGCATACTGCACATTGTGTGTGTGTGTGTGTGTGTGTGTGTGTGTGTGTGTGTGTGTGTGTGTGTGTGTGTGTGTGTGTGTGTGTGTGTGTGTGTGTGTGTGTGTGTGTGTGTGTGTGTGTGTGTGTGTGTGTGTGTGTGTGTGTGTGTGTGTGTGTGTGTGTGTGTGTGTGTGTGTGTGTGTGTGAGAAACTAATGTGTGTTTGTGCTGTGGTGGCAGGCTGCAGCAGGTGTTTGTGAGGAAGGTTTAGCCCTACTGTGTGACCTGCTGTTAGGTGAAATGTGGAGGAGGGTGCAGCTCGCTTGCCAGAAAACACCCTCACTTTAACTTGATAACAGCTTATGTGCTCCCTGCCACTCCTCAGTACTAAACACTGAAGCTGGATTAGTTCGTCCCCTGTGGTATTCTGTCTAGCAGTTCCAACACACAACTGTGTGTGAAGGGCATATCTGAATGTATGTTCAGTGGAAAAAGTGCGTGTGCATGCTCAAATTAAAGTGTTTGCTGTGTCTGTGTGATGGTTTGTGAGTTTTATTGTATTGACTGTTAAGGTCAGTACTGTTAAGGTCCTTGCAGACTGGATGCGTTTTTTTTAAACCGGCGGAAAAACGCTGCTAGAAATCTGAAAAGCGCAGCAGTGTACAGGGAGGGACATTACTGTACTTCTTCACTGAATGAGTCATGACTGGTCTCCAAGAACAGTGACAGTGTCTCAAGTCCATGCTCATCTTTGTGTGTATTCTCTCAGAAACTGGCACCATGACAAGTCAGAGATTTATACAAAAACAATCCTGATGTTTAGTCTTCCCCATGTCTGACTGCCAAGAAGACGTAGTAATTGTTTATGGCTTTAAAAAATATATAATAGTAATTCCACCCACTTATTTTAATATAAACCCTGCAAGACTTACTAAATGTAATTTCACTATTCAGCGAACCACATCTTATTTGGAGTAAATTAAAGTTATTTAAATTGAATTCAGTAATGGTCTTTGAGTAGCTCATGTAGACACCAAATGTATTTGCCCTTTCATTTGATTGGGGGCTGTGTGGAGAAGGTTGTGATTCAAGTATCTAATTTACCAGATTTCCCAAGGTGCCCATATCTACATTGTAAAATGCTGCAACACAGTCTGTACTCTCCTACGTAAACAGAAAGCTGCTTTTCTACCGTCAAATGATCATAGTCCCCATAGTTCATATGTAATCCTTCCTATGTTATGTATAGTAAATTGGAGTTTCAACTGTAAACCCATTATTATGCAATATGCAGTACATTCTGTGTTCAGAGAAATATAACTGCCCCAAGATCCTTTCAGTATTTCTTACTTGAATGTGATTCACTCTACTTTCATTGATGGTCTGACGGTGTAAAATACGTCTGATGTTGCAAAACGGTACCTCATTTTACAATAGCAGCAAAGATTCCCAAGGGCTGCTTAGGGCTTAGTTGGTTCAAGTGGTCAAACAAATCTAACACACTCTAGTTACGGTATGACTTTTATTTATTATTGTGTATGGAATGAACTCTTTGAACCAGAATATGATATATTTTCCTCTTGGGGAGAGCAGGTAGCTCAGGGTTTCACCAGTGAGCCTGCTGACCCATAATGGAATGATGGATAAAGGTAGAGACTCTGTTTCCTTGAACAGCATAAAAGAAGAGACTGGCTATCCTCTGGGTGGTCCTCCACTGCTGCATTCAACGCCCCACAGATTGCAATGGCACAGGGCTCAATGGCTTCCCTGTCACTTAGTGAGATGCACACCATCTCAGCCATGCCGCTCCTACAAAGGACTGCACAACTGTTCTAGTATAGGATCTCAAATCAAAAGAGCGCATTCTGCTCTTGTTGGAAGCTGGCATACTATTAAAATGTCTAGATTCTCTCCCTACCCTCTGTCTTGTCCTCTGTCTTGTCAGGGCTGGCCATATTCACTTCACGACTAATGGGATACCTCTGTGGTGAAAGCCATTTGTGGGAGAAGCGTGTCTGACTATAGATGCTGTTATGAGGTCCTAATGTGCTTGGTGTGTATTCCTATTTTCCCCATGGGGCATGAGAGGCTGCCCAGACTGTATGAGAGCTGTATCAGAGCAGTAAAAAAAGTATGCTTGGCGAAGGCAATTGTCTGGTTACGTTCTCCTGTTGACCTCATTCTGTTTAGAAGCTCACAGAGTACAGGCACATAGGAACACACACACACACACACACACACACACACACACACACACACACACACACACACCGTGATCCATAGAGACAGTGTTGTGATATACAGTACAGTTGCTGTCCATGTCAGCACTTATAAGATAATTAGGGGTTCAGAGTCCTGCTGGGAGGGTGGGGGGTGGACTTAGGGAATATGAAAAAAGAAAGATAGATAGCACTACACTACAGTATACACATCATCCATTTTTAGCAACTGAAAGAGGCAGGCTAATGCATAATAAAACTTCCCTGGGCTAAAACCAACAAACTATAAAGTATAACTATTAGATATACTTTATACCCCTACTACTTTAAAAGTGAATTTGAAGTCTCTCATATAAAGTAGTAGGGGTCAGGAGTCAGGACTCAGGACCCAACATACTGAATCGTTAGTCAGGCCTAGTGCATTGCAGGGGAGGCAAAGACAGACGTGACAGTAAAAGGTGGTTGGGAGGAAGGAAGTTACTGGTGTTGTGCATTATATGTTTGCCATTATCTATTACATTATACAGCATACAAACAACCAGAAGCACTTCTTACTTCTCTGAGTTTTGTCTGAAGGGAGTCAAGGGACGCTCATGCACTGTCTCAGTCTTTGAAAACCCCCAACCCCCTTGAAAAACCACATGAACCATATTCTTTGAGACACACATAGGGCTATATCTTGCGCCACCCCTTAACCCTTATCCCTAAACGAATTAGCCATTTTTTACTATTTAAAAAAACCTTTTAAAATAGTTCAAATAGCCGATCTACAAGCTCACAATGTCTCGATGGAGATCGGCTAGTTGAACTATTTTAAAAGGTTTTTTTTATAGTAAAAAATGGCAAATTAGTTTAGGGATAATGTATAAGGGTGGCACAAGATGGAGCCCTAGGGTATTTTGGAGCGTGGCCTGGCATGGCAAAATCCGCCATTATTGTTTAGGGCTAAAGAACACTTCTGCACCATTGGAATACACATGACATTGTTACATTTTATGTTTTTTCTTCGCCCTACAGCGACACAATGGTCAAGTATTGTAGTGTCGGGAACATGAAAAACAGCAGCAACGTAAGAAATAAAAACGGGATGCCCAAATGGACATGTTCCTTGTCATCCAGCCATGAAAAAGAACCGGAGAGAAGAGCAGACACACATACGGGTAGTTCAGGGCGTTTCTCTCTGCATCTCCGGGGAGTGATTGGTTCTCTCACTCTCTGGTTTCAACTGTTTAGACTGTTTAGACCTATTTAAAAATGGCAGAGATCATGCCCTGAATGAAACATCACGCAGGGTGTATAAGGCAGACGAATAGGGTCAAATAGGAAGTATAAGCCGCGTCTCTGCCTCTATACTGACCTCAGCATCTTGTAATGTACAGCATACCACTCTTCCAGGTCACTGGCATGGCGAGAGAGAGAGAGAGAGACCTGATCTGTTAGACAGGCTTTTAGACCGTAGGTCTTGTTTCAGCTTTTAGACTGTAGGTCTTGTTTCAGCTTTTAGACTGTAGGTCTTGTTTCATTATTCCAAGTTCCTAGTTGCTATCGTGCCGATGGTTATGATATAAATGTCATCGCTTTTGTTAAGTTTAACACCAGAGTCAGTACTGCTTCATTCATTTTTAAAACCAGATGAACTATGTAAAGCTGTTTAAAACATATACCGTACTTTAAACAAGGAAAATAGGGCCCAGATAACAAAAAACAAGGAAAATAGGATCCAGCAAAAGTAGGAATAAAAATAAACAGGCTTGTTGATGTTTTACTGACCTGTTCTCTCCCAAATCGTTTTTCATGAGACTGTTTTGCAGCAGAACTACACATCATCTGCCTGGGCTGGTGCTGGCATGCTGCCTAGCCAAGCATTTCACAACAATTGTTTTATGGGACAAACTCATCCTTGGCCCTAGGCTCAGTTGGCAGGTATTTGTATTTGATTGTGCGTTCGTTCACCTTAGCCTACCATGTATTAGCTAGAGATACGTACATCTATAAATGTTATACACTGTGTGGGAGGAGACCGTAACACTAGTCGAGAATATACGTACTACGTTCTCTGACAGCTAACCTTGCATGAAATTGATTGTGTGGTTTGAAGTTGTTACCCAGACATCACTAGACAAGTCTGATATACTTCAAGGTCATGTTCAGAATGTTGATAAAGTTAAGGGTGGCTGTTTTGTCGATGAAGTGAATAATTTCTGAAAGATAGAGGTATGTGGAGGCATCCCAATTCTGCTATTACTCTTGACCAAACCATTTTTGAGCAGCGCTAACCGCTCCAATGTGTGGTTTTGTGTGTATGTATGTCTTGTCCATCCCCCGTGATGTCATGTGGCATTCAAGTCAATGGCAAAATAAAGGTGTAATATGTATGTCCATCTGTCCCCCTAGCTGTGGAAAATAGGTATGTAAACAGAGGAATGCAGTTTGTCACTGCTTGCCCTAGTATGACTGTAGCCACTGTACCACACACTGATCCATGCTCCGAAGTAGCCTTCCTGTGTCTTCGTGTCATCTTCTAGGGCAATCCAATCTCAAACTAATTCTGTTTAGGTGATTGAAAGAAGTTTGTCACGAATTCCTACATATGGGATTTGGGATGTGCTGAGTGTGGCGGCAGGTGGCGAATACCAAGAGGTTGGTGCTATATAAGGGACTGGGATTGAACCTGCGAGGGAACAGCTGTCTGTATGATGGATAGAGCAGGTAGCTTTGAGAGAGAGAGAGGAAGAGGGAGAGCGATGGAAACACGTTGATCTGCATTTTATAACCATCCAGGAATGAGATGGAGAGGAAATCGGTCTGACTGAAATGGAGGGGAATTTATGATCTAGTCAGGCTTGATGGATGTGGGTGTTACCTGCAGTATATGATGATATTGTGCTGCTTTTTCCTGTCCAGCCCTAAACCCCACAGCACTTAATACAACACAAAATGTGAAGTGATGATGTCTCCCGTTCAGGTCCCTTTCGTCAAATCCATCGGTGGTCCGAAAAATGATAGACTTGGAATGTTTACTCAAATGTCCTGAATCTATTGGCCCTTTTGAGCGACAATATCACTCTCTCTCTCTTTCTCTCTCTATTATGAATGATACACTTTGCTTTTGTGATATTTAAGACCCTCTGATCAGCAATTCCCAGGCAGACACAGCTAGCTGTCTGACTAATAGAGGAAGGGGTGGGTTAGAATGAAGGAAAGGAGCACTGTTTCCTTCGCTAGGGAACATGCTGAGTCAGCGTGTTCCGGGAGGGCGCTGTCCATTTGTTAAGCGGCCTGTCACTTCCACCGCCTTCATTGTGGATCCCGAGGGTAGTACGTTTATGTATTGATTTAACAGGGAGCCTTCCTCCATTTTTTAACATAAATGATGGCTCACTTTGCTTGATGCATAGGAGTCTGTTGTTGCCGTGAGCTGGTCCCCATCAGTAGTCAAAGCACAGAGGCCATTGATAATAGTGTCTAACATACCGGGACAGAACAACTCACTGCTCCAAAATATTACAGTAAATCTACCACAGATACACACATTAATTTAGTTGGTAGTCTGTAATAGAGATTTTGCGATGGACTTGTCTATATTTTGTGTGATTATGAGGTGTTGTTTAGGTATTGTTTCCCCATCCATCTGTCGGTCCACCATCAACCACTTTACTTCCAAACAATGGACCTCATTCACAAAACATTAAGATCATGACGCTTGTGAGAGTGTTTCCACAAGCATAGTCTGATGATTCATCATTCTTCTTCTTAGATGAATTTGTTGTTACTGTGTAGATACACACACAGCCTTGCGCTCGTGTGTCTATAGGGGCAGGACTTCCGTTGCAACGTACTTCTCTCAGCAACAATCGTTTTCGACACTTGTTTCATTGACGGAGAATGTAAACGGCTTTATAAAGCCTCAACGTCATTTCCGTAACCTTCCGTCATTTAGATTTGTTTTTCTTTATTTGACCAGGGTAGTGCTCATTTTCAGCAACGCCCTACACATACAGTATTAGAAACACAATCAAATCCTTGAAGCTGACCAGTACAACCAGTCTTATAATGTTGGCCACTAACCAGATTTCCCTGCTGGTCTGGGGATTCGAACCGGCAACCAAGGGCGCTCATCTAACCTTTACGCCACTGCTGCCCTACTGGCTAGTTCTTGCCCAGCATGGGTACACACACCATTTTAACTCATTGACAACCAGGGGTATCGGCTACTGCCACCATAGACTCTCGTTCAATTTTGCTTGTAGAAGAAGACCAATGAAGTCCTTGGTGTTCTGAGTTAAGAATGTTAAGGATGCATAACCATTAACCGATATTTATGGTTATGCAGTGCAGACGACGCCCTAGCAAGCGCCCTAGCAACCAGAGCGATTCCAAAAATGGAAAATAGAGACCAATGGTGAGCAATTAATTATTCAGTAGATATTGTAGGTATAGATATTCAACCGATAAAGCATCTGTGGTGTGCATCCTTCAGAGTAGAAGACAATAGAGGCTATACAGCTCTAAGAAAAGACAAGATTGGGTGACAGATAATTCATCAAGTTTATTTAGAAAGAAATGGCTGTCACAGCTTGCCACCCTGCCCTCAGGCTACTGTCTGCTAACTTCCTCAAAGCCAGGCAGGGAATTATAATATTGAAACAACTGACCTATCTTTTAGCCTAACTTTTGTTCTGTGGGCAGATTTATATTAACTTCATATAACAAAATGCTCAGTAAGTGACAACCCTGGTAAGAAATATTTTCTTGCATGTTGTTGCTGCTTTATTTTCGGATATTATTTGCCAATCAGTGACATTGGTGTAGCACCGGACTGTAAATCTGTAATCAATCTGTAAGTCATGTCTGTTGTGAAATTATGACAGGCGGTTTTGTTCTCAAATGTCAAGCTTTGGCCCTAAAATTGTTATTGTCGTATAAACAGAAGGGATTTATTTAAAAATAGCTTTATTTGTCTCTGTGGATATATGTGGTGTTTTGCAACCAGATCTTATTTAATGATGTTTTTGAGACCAGAAACACTTTCCTGGGTTTTTTTATGTGGGTAATATGTGTTTTTAGATATTTTAGTATTTCCTTCCAGGACTACAATTCTCATAATGCTTTGGTGCACTGCTCCTCATTGTGGATAGAGGTAGGGCCATAGATAGATGCCTCATTGGCTGCTGCAGTTCGTTGTGTTGACGGGAGGGCGGAAGAATTTACACTGACGGCATACTACGTCACGCTGCCACTCAATACATCTTTGGTGCAATACAAATCAATTGTATTTTCCACTATAAATGGTTAATCACAAGTTACACTCATTATATTCACAAGCTAATATGCAGAAGCTGAGTCAGATAACTGAGTGTAATTAGCGACCTGCTGCATATTAATAATTACCTCATCATGTAAGGATGAAGGAGCAGTGGAGCGCCACACTGTGTTGCATCATTCTTACTCCATCCATGCCTCTTTAGGAGAGACCCTGGCAGGGTTACTTGAGATTCAGATGAAGTTCTTACATAGGACATTATTGTACTACCAGGCTGATGTAACTGTTTTTCAAACCTGGCAACACTTAACATCTTCCCATCTTCAACCTGACTTGGGTAAAAAGAAAAAAACTTAAAGTTCACCACAGCTAGGCCCAGATACTCAAATAATGACACCTTAGTTTTCTGCTTAAACAGAAAACTAAGGTTACTGATTTTTCTATGATCAGAGAAAATCTTAACCTTGGACGATGGCTTATCCAGGCTGCCTAACTGATGAAACAGAGCAGTGTGGTGGAGGCGTAGGTCGCAGATTACTATGAAAACCTGTAAGTCCGTCATGCCACCATATATGGCCGTCAGTCTGTCACGCCTCGTGACACACTCCATATATGGCCGTCTCCATATATGAAGATCACAACACTGACCACACCCTGAATAGCCTTTTTTTTATACCATTGCTGAAAATAGTTTAAGTATGTAATGTAACTGAGGGGGCTTTGGAATATAGCGGAGCTGTTGTTAAATATAAGACAAATGCACTTGGAATGGGAAATGGAGAAAGAAAAATGGAAAGAAATGGAATAAGTAGGGTTTTTTGTTTCTAATTTGTAATGCTACCAACGGTTTTGTGCACAGCAACACTCTTTAATACTGTCCAATACATACTTGAGATGGGAAATTATGACAGGCAGTTTCTGCTGTCAAAATATGACCCCCCCCCCCCCGCAGTCAAAAAACACTGTTTGAAATACACTCATGCTTTCTAAGGTGTGATTTGGGGCCCTAATGATGAATACAAAATGAATATCAACATCCTAATAGTACTGTCTACACTTCCTCATCCCTCTCCCCCATTTCCTGTCAGCCTACTATCGGTCCCTCTATAAAAAATATAAAATAAAGGCGAAAGCCGCAAAAAAGGGCGAGGTCGCGTCTTGCCCTCAGGGCGTCTTACTGGTAGTAGCATTTCCAGTTGCTATGGTATAATATGCATGAATTATGGAATTGTGCACGTGGGACCAGTGGAGCATCCATAGTTGCATACATGAAAATGTTTGCTGGGCTACAGTAACTGGGCTGTGTGGAGAACAGAGAGAGATTAGATTAGCCCACTCTTAGAAATGTATTTACCTCTATCATTCGCGGTGTAGGCTGAGTTTACTTATGTCCTCAAAGCTGTTTGTTATTGTCTGTGTTGTTGTATTAATAAATGTATAACGTGTAGATGATGAGAATAGCTTGGTAGAGAATGCTTTTATATTCATGTCTACAGACTGACTCAAGCTTCTTTATTTACATATGTTGATATATTTAAACAGATTGGCAAATATTTTTCTCACCTATTAAGAGGATTTAAAAGATTAGCTGTGGTGGATTAGTACGTAGATATAACATCAAATGTTTTATCTTTAACTTTTATGGCACCACTGAGGAAACCATCCTAGAATATAGAGAATACAGAATTCTGTCTTCACTTTGAACATTCTCCTCCCACTCTGATACATCTCTTTCTTGCTCGCTCGCATACTCATCCTCTCATTATGTGCCCTCTCTCCAAGTCCTTCACATGAAAAAGTTCAACCATCATTTCAGGATTGGACTTGGATTGGAGTATCCAAATTTCATCAGTGTGCCAAACATACTGTAGGTTTATACTAATTATCACTCTGATTTAGGTATAGTATTTTCCCACTTTCTACCACAGCACTCCCTGTGAATTCTAAAGCACGTTCTGGATTTCTTCCATGATGGTTAATTGGACCACTCTCTAAGCCAAAAAAGATCAAAACAATGTCTAATTTAGTAAGTACTGTTTTTAATGAAACCATATGTCACTCCTCAGTCCTCAGCGATATACTGTACATGCCAAGTGTGAAGTCAGTCATTCAGACGTTGCTCAAGTTATATTTAATACAGGGACACGCACACGCAGGCGCACACACACACACACACACACACACACACACACACACACACACACACACACACACACACACACACACACACACACACACACACACACACACTCATAAATAGATATGGTATCATAGTCATACATGATTATGTAATGCATTTGGTGGCCTTGTTTGATTTCCTTTATACATTATTATTATTATATTGTAGACTTTGCTCTTTTCATTTGACTGTCTCCTCACATCCCCATTGTCCTGCCCCACCCCCCATTATGGGAGCGGTATAATGCTCAACTCTGAGGATGTCATCATTAAACTGGGCTTTGAAGGATTCCATACACATCAAACTAGCCATTTGATCTCCCCCTCACCTCACTACCAGCTGACTGATCTGATCCACCATTGTGATGTATTATGAAGTGCAGAGAAGACGTAGTGAGGCAGGGGTCAGGGAGGAAGATATGTTATCCTCCGTACCTGACCCTTACCAGCTACTACATAGTACCCCCCCACACTCCCACCCTCAGAGTATTTAACTACTATTTCATTGGAGAGAGAGAGAGAGAGAGAGGCCAGAGAAGGGTCTTTTGTGTGGCTGATGGGACTGCTGCCTGGACCCGAGCCCTCCAGCTAGAGAATCAAGGAGTGAAGATGAAGATGGCAGAGCATCAAACTCCTGTCTCATGTGCAGTACACAAAGTTGAACTGTGGGCCCTCTGGACACGCGCTCATCGTCCGTGTGATCATGTAGAGATGTGCGATGATGGTAGTTATGGTACACAAGCTCTGTGTTACACACAGATATGCGTGCCTCTGCTTTGCAGGAATTGGCTCTTCTGGGTAGCTACAGAAGTGATGTGTGGGTGGGTGGGGGGTAGGCTGCCAGATGGATGTTTGATTGCTTAATTAGCCTATACAGGAAACACAATTCATAACTCATCACTGATGAATAATGTTTTTTGATTTTAAATACCTTTTTTTTAACCCGTGAAGGGTTGTTGAAGTGGCTGCGTGTGGAGCCGTCTTCAGAGAAATGTGACTCTTAAAATAGAAACGTGTTCCCCAGTTGTACCATAGCCACTAACGGTGATAAGTAACTTACATAATGATGTAGTGTGTGAGGTAAAGAAGTGTCTCCTTTGGGAGGCCAGTCTGCCGCCACCTGCGTTCCATGAACTATACTAGGTGTGGAACAGTGTGATTTATGCGTATGTCAACTAGGCTGCATGAGAACTTTTATATAACCTCCTTGCAGATTAAAGTTTTACCCATTTTTATTGATTGTCAACCAAAAGGTTTAGGTACAATGAAAGTTTGATGTGTTCAGCATATTTGAAATTCAGAAGAATTCTTATGGCCCACATGTTGGCTGAGATATTTTGGGAAATGTCTCCCATCAAAAGCCGATCGAGACATTGAGTATTAGTGCTGGTATATGCACAGCCTTATCGCAGAGAAGCCATTGTTCCTCTAACACGCAGGCCTCTAGCTCACAATAACCTTCAGTGCCTTGAACACCGATTTGGAAGATTTGGGATCGTGGAGACTTGAGCTGCCTATTGTTGTGATTCTATAGGGCTCAGCGATATCACTTCAAATCAATAGCCTGATTATTTCAAACTTTTGCCTAGATTATGATAAATGAACAATTAAAAAAAAAACAATTATAGCGAATCACGTTGTGAGCTTGTAG
>NC_137874.1:26466067-26681067 GCF_963924005.1 Protomyctophum bolini | reverse complement strand
CACACACACACACGCACACACACACACACACACACACACGCACACGCACACACAATGTACATTCACTCCCTAATGCCAAACATACTGTACGAGTTGATTAATTGGGACAACACTAATTGAAATGTACTTGTTTATGTCAAAATAATAGTGTGCTCCTTCAATGGCCTTTATTAGTCTCTGAGGCTGTGTTTAAAATGGCATGTTGAAAATGTCATATGAATGAATCTATTACTGCGTTCTGAAAAACGATCAGCTGGCTAGGGAGCTCGCAGTTAGGAAACATAGATGTTTACAATAACCAATCCATGGGAATTTGTCTTATAATGCACGCTGTGCTAAAACACTGTTTATTGGGCGAAATGTACTAGTACATTTTAACATCACAATATATGGTTTAGCGAGTGCGCTGTGGCCTTTGTAGTACTGTAGAGAGTACCACACACACTCACCAGGTACTTCCAGCTCCTTTTTATGAGAAGGAATGCACCTTTCATGTGTCACAGTTGAGAATAGATATCGAGCTGGGAGGTGGGCCGGGCCTACCCACTGGGAGCCATCAGGCAAGCCGCCCTCAGGTAGTATGAGATAAAAGAGATATCCCTATGCATACATGAATATTATTTCAGTAGACAGAGGGAAAAACAAAGCCCATATAGGAGTTAATGGTTTCTCTATATCTGGCAAGAACTCTGCTCTCTCCCTCCTCTGCTGAAGAAGTGGTTGTATTAACAGGGCAGCAGAGGACTGAGGGCTCATTCATACTTAGGAGTAGAACTGTGTTGCTTGCCTAAAAGAACCAATTTGATCTGAAAAACTACATATGCATTCGCATATATTCTTATAGTGAGCATGGTCGTGTAAATGAGGTGGTCTTCTGAAGCTTGAGCAGCTTCATGTCCTGTGATCGTTTAACATGTCCCCAGCATTGCACAGAAACCTCTCATCTTTTGGGTCCACCCGAACTGAAAATACCCGACATTACTCGGCCCGGGTCGGTTCAGATTCCAGCAAGAGCGAGGTTAAGAATTGCAACCACTACTGTGTATGACTCTGTAACGACCTGCAAAAAAACGTTGAAACATCTTTTTTATTCCAATAGTAGTTTTTGAGCGGTGCCAACTGCTCCTATAAGTGACAGACTGTGTATGTATGTCTGTATGTCTGAGCACGACCCATTGACCCCTGCAGCTGATGCTGATTGGGGTTCACATTCCGGGTCGCGCACACACACACACACACACACACACACACACACACACACACACACACAGAATGTTGTGCAATCGACAATAAAAAAAACAAAACGATTACTCACCCCATGGAGATTTTATTCATGGGTATTGTTTTGTTGTTGTCACGTGACATAATCCAATAATTTTATGACCAGCAGTGGTTCACTATGGAGACAGACAGACAAAGTCTCATTCCACAATATAAATCGGTTTGTGAGTGCATTTATATAAAGTATTCAAGTGGAACATATTCCATCAGTATTTTTTGGAAACTTTTAATTGAAGCACCTTATCAGTGATCCATTGTGAAAGGAACTGCAATAATTAAAATTACAAGTCAATGCCACTTCAAGGAGTTTCCACAAGACTCTCAACCCCCTCCTCCCCCAACTCCTGTGTGACCAAAGGTGAGGATGTGTATAATTGCATGTCTGCAGTCTTTGCTGAAAAGAGTGTGCTTCCCCTAGATAAATTTGAGGACGAGTTTTAAAAACGTTAATGCCACCTTCATCGTAGCCCCTTCAGAATGTGCTACTTCACTTTACCTCCGTGCACAACTCCCAGAACAATCTAATTAAATCTTCACTCAGGCATGGAAATGGCTCTTCTTTCTACCTACCTCCATCCGCGTCAGTCACATCAGGGACATGCATAATGACACTTGTATTAGGTCTGTGATTCTCTCATGCGTGTTAGACATTTCTCTCTGATCACTGCCGCACGCATGCTAATCACATGTGGGACTCGTACTGCAGAGTGTGTGTGTGTGTGTGTGTGTGTGTGTGTGTGTGTGTGTGTGTGTGTGTGTGTGTGCGTGTATTCACAATTTGGCTCAGCTTTATTAAGGTTTGAGAACCAGTGTGAGGGGCTAACAATGGGGCCAGATCAGACAACAGGCAGCTGGACATGCTCTGGGAAATCATCTAGAGCCCTGCCCTCGCACGCGCGCACACGCACACACACACACCTTTTTATCGCTATAGTCATGTGATCAAGACGGATCTGTCAGATCCCATCCGGATTGGCTAAGAATGGTTTATAAAGTTTGCAGGAGTGGTCCATTATGAACAAAATCTAATCAAATCATGAACGTAACATGCCATTGCTGTGAAACTTTGCACACAAATTCCCACTAGGCCAAGGAAGAAATGCCACCCTAAATTTTTCAAATTAGCCACTGTGGCACTATAACTATTCGTGTTTTTACCTTTAGCTGGACCGATTGGCATGAAACACTGCATGCCCAGTTGCCCACTCCCTAGAGGCTAAGGATAAACCTCTGCCCTGCATTTTTCACATCAGCCTTTATATAATGCCTCCATGAGGCCAATTTATTCTGAGCAAATTACTCCTTTGTCCAAACATCACACAAACGGTACACATTATCTCTATGGTCATGTGATCAAGACGGATCTGTCAGATTTTTCTTATTCCTTCCAGATTGGCGAATTCCAAACATTGTTGGCCCACAATAATAACCTGCCTGACCTGTCCTCCGACGAGCTCCTTTCTAGTTCCCATTGAAAAGTGACACAGTTTGATGTATTAATGTGTTCATATTCCATGCTTTGTTCATGAATAGAATACATAGGATCACAACGGAAACCTTTTTTGTGTTATCAGAGGAAATTGTTGTTTGGACATTAGCTGAAAAAGTGAGACATTTATTTTGTGCATGTGCGCGTGCGTGTGTCTGTGTGCGTGTGTGTGTGTGTGTGTGTGTGTGTGTGTGTGTGTGTGTGTGTGTGTGTGTGTGTGTGTGTGTGTGTGTATGTGTGTGTTCCAGACCAGTGCAGTGCTGTGTTCAGGAGGATGTGCTCTGCTAGCAGTCAGTTCCCTGTTGGCCATCATCACCATGTTCCTGCCCAGTGGAGGATGTGAAAGGAGGTTCTGCACCTTGGCTGGCTACATGCAGATGGCTGCAGGTTAGTGCACACACACACACACACACACACACACACACACACACACACACTGTCTCTCTGTCTCTCTCTGTAGGACAAATTTTATATGGCTAATCATAATTATATACTGGTTAAACAATTGACAGTTTAAAGATTTGTATTGCCCTCCAACTCCCCCATGCTTCCTGTCTTCAACACATGCTGATAACGATGCCAGTCATCAGAGCTGGATAGAGGAGCTGACTTTAGTTACCCATCAGTCAAAAACCCTGAGGACAGCTGCTGCTATGGCAACGGGAGGTTGTGCAGTAGTGGTGGGGGTGCGGGGTGCGATAGATTTAGAGCTTGCTGTAAAAAGACAATTACAGCCCCTTAACACAGGTCATTGGTTCAGGGCTACATGTGACTTATCAGGCCGCTGCTTTCATTCAAGTAGGCCCATAAACAAAACATGGTCGCACCACAGTGCTTCCAACCGTGTGTTAACAACCCATAATACACCCAATCACATGTTTTTCTACCCAGTTCCCCTGTGCTGTGGACCCGTTTTATTTGCAATGTACAAACCCATACTTGTATGGATGCTTTAGTGGGGCGAATAGTGAATATTAACCCAGCATGGCTTTTTGCAAAAAAATCATCAATCTAGCTTAAAATGGGTCTCATTGCTTTGAGTTTGTAGCTTGGTTGTTTTTGGTGAAGAGATTTGGCGTAGATGGAAAAAGTCTGTTTGCTAGAAGGTTTAAGTGGTTAAAAGTGACCCTAACATTTACAGTTTTCTTTGACCCTTGAAGGGCACTGTGTATGCTCTGCCCTTCTCACAGACTGCGTCACATTCACTTTATTTTCTTTTTTACCTGGGAAAAAGTAGTACTGGTATGTACTTAATATGTAATATTGTGCTTCATTTCAATAACTTTATGGGACATAAATTAAGACAACCAGGCATTAACCACATGAACCCTAGTGTCCCTCTTCTGGGCACGTCATAAGAGGTGAAAATTCAGCAAGAATAGAGAGACACATCGTGACACAATGTGAACTTCTATATTTCCCTTCAACAAATGAACAACGGAGAATAAAAGATAAATATAAATTGAATGAAAGTCTCTTTTATCTTATAGTAGAGGTCTTGGGTTAAAAGGAGAAGTATAACCTTGTCACAGCTTATCCTGCCGATGCTTCTTAGGTTTTATTTGTGTTTGTTTTTATCATCAAAAGCCTATTGTATCTTTGCCTTAGGGGAAGTCTTGGACAGAGACAACCTTGCTTGGAGAGAACAAACACTGTCAGTGCTGACACATTGTTGGCTCATCTCTCTTGCACCGTTTGAACTCTCTATAAAAGTCTAATATATGCTTGTGCTCTGGTGTTGCGCGCCGAACATAGCCATAGAAATTCTCTACTGTATAACAATATAAACTAGAAAATGTGCAAAGTGTGGTTGCGGCAATCGCTTATATACAGTAGGCCCATCCCACTAATTTTGATAACGAATTACAATGTCAAGTCACCCTGTGGTCATGTGTAAGTAAATCGGATGGGATTTATCCCCTCAAAAATCATTTTTATGCAACAAACGGTTACATTTTTTGCGGGAGCCCCCTATGGATGAAAATGTAATTTATTTTCGCTCTGGGTTGATCATTAAACCACCCGCGATGTCATTCAAATTTGGGATGGATTGGACATTCCGTTCATGATTTTGGCATTCTTTGTAAAATAGGCCCCTCCTAACTTTGGACGACGATTATGGCCGTACCGTATGAACTATTATAATTCTGAATGAATACAGTGTTTTAATCGGATAGGTCCAGAGATCATTTGTACCAATTTGTGTGAGATTAGGACAAAATCTGTAGGTGGAAGAGCAAAAAATCTAATATCAGATACTTGAATTGGAGCCTTAATTAGTCTTTGATCTTCCCATTATAAGTCTATGGAGAACTAATTAATTAATATCAATTAAACTGTACAACATATCTCTTAGCAAAATACGTGCACACGATTCCCGATGAAGCCGGTGGATTTGACCTGGCTCATGTCCCGATGAAGCCGGTGGATTTGACCTGGCTCATGTCCCGATGAAGCCGGTGGATTTGACCTGGCTCATGTCCCGATGAAGCCGGTGGATTTGACCTGGCTCATGTCCCGATGAAGCCGGTGGATTTGACCTGGCTCATGTGCGTACTATACCAAAACTGTGGGACAAGTAGCGTGCCAAAGTATCGCTCATTTACAATAACAATAGTGTGGTTGCCCTGTTAGGGCAACCACACTACATTTAGTATACTCAATATTTTGCCAGTGGTCTATGTGAGAATATTATATAGCCACAATTTAAATATAATCAACCATCTTTATCTGTTGGTAGGTCATTTGGGGAATGTCCATGTTATAGTGTAGCCTATTACCCTTGATAGAAGTTCTTTAGTCTAACAAAAATTGCTAGGTTCTAAGGTTACCAATATCTACCATGCACGGAGTCAAGTCCATCGCATCGCATATGGACAATCCAACCGTTATGTCCATATATGGGCATGATGATGGTTCGTAGTGCATGATTTACTGTATCATGCTCAATTTGCTATACAGCACAAGGTTCTACCAAAGTTCAACATCGCTTTAATACTAAATAAGATTTTTTCCCCCTCTCTCTCTCTCTCTCTCTCTCTCTCTCTGTGTGTTGTGGAATACCGCCGGTAGCTGCTTGAGTCCCTGTGGGTTATTTTCCTCACATTTGTTTTTGCGTATCAATGCAACCCTGCATCTTCACCCTTGCATTGAGCAATTAACCTCAGTCCAGAGCAGTGGCATTTAACCACTTAAAACCTACAGTATGTACTTCATTGACCGGAGTCCACCAGGGGACTATATAGGCCCCCTCCTTTTTTCCCTCTAGCCTACTCAAAATCTGTAGCAGATCTGCTATTTTTGCCTAATGTTTGTCCATTTTCATGTTGGGAATACGGTTCATGTGGTTATAAGGGCCTATAATCCATAATGCCCATAATGTCCAGAGTTAGACGTTTCACAGGGTGCCACAGGGTATTTATTGACGCAGCCTGATCAACGTACGTCTCTGTCTGCCTCCAGGACCGGATCAATGATGTTATTTAGATTAGAAGGAACCAGATTTGTGCCACAGGAAATTATTAAAGCCTGCTGTGTGCATGTCATTTTGTATTGCATGTGTATGGAGTCCTGTTCTCTGAAATGAACCCCCACTACTACTGTTTTGACGGAGGCATGGCTTTCACCCCATTATCTCAGTTTGGGCAAATGCGCTCCCCACAACATTATTTACCATTCTGTGCCTATGGGGTTGTAACTTGGACGGAGGAGTGCCGTCTCAAGCGAACTTCACAACATTATTTAACATTCTGTGCCTATGGGGTTGTAACTCGGACGGAGGGGCTCCATCTCAAGCGAACTTCACAACATTCGCCACGGAAACTCGCTCGGTGGTGGTTCTCGTTGCTCAACTTCACTTGAGAAGTTGAGACAGCGCCCATCTGTCCATCCTCTCGCGGTCTATTGGGAGGATTTCAGTGTAATATGAACAGATCTGGGGGTTTTCTAGTAGTGGATGTACGGAATTACCAATCTGTTATTTCACCGTGTTTGTGTGAGATCGGGTTTCTGAAATAGAGCTCTGTGTCTAGCATAGCAGCACACTATGCTAAATAATAATACAGAGTGAGGAGCCAATCCTTTGTTCCCATTCCAGGTTAAGTCTGGTCTAGATGGATGGGAGTCTTTGCACAGAGTACAAAAAGCCCAGAGGAAGAGAGATCAGAGGAATGCGTGTTTGTTTTCCCATGCATGCCGTGTGTGTGCGTGCGTGCGTGCATGTGAGAGAGAGAGCGGGGGGGATAATGCGAGAGAGCGTGAGCCAGAGTTGGTGTTTGCGTATGCCGAGAGACTGATATTAAAAATAAATGCTCTGATAAAAGCCAGAGAAAAGTCTATTAAGCACAAGGGTTTTGTTTATTATCAGTAGAGTGTTTCAGAGGGCGTGTTGACCCCATACTGTTAGATAGGAATAAATGAAGTGCTGACTCTCTTGCCTCTAGCCTCTTTGCATTGAGAATGATGGCTGATTTGATCTCCACATTCCCTATCTTTGACAGTCAAAGTGTGTGTGTGTGTGTGTGTGTGTGTGTGTGTGTGTGTGTGTGTGTGTGTGTGTGTGTGTGTGTGTGTGTGTGTGTGTGTGTGTGTGTGTGTGTGTGTGTGTGTGTGTGTGTGTGTGTGTGTGTGCACGTGCACGTGCGTGCCAAACTTGTCTGTGTGCTGCTGTTCTCTTCCGCCTCCTCTCTGTCTCAGTCTCTCTCCCTCTTTTTTGCTCTCCGTCTCTCATTCATCACACACACAGACACACACACACACACACACACACACACACACACACTCTCCATCTCAGCCCAGCGTGTCCCAGGAGTGAGTGAGGTCCAGAATTCACCATTTGGTCCCTGACTGACTAACCAGCAAGCTCTTACTGCCTTGTTCTGCCCTGGTTCCGCCTTTATGTTGAATTTGCTAAAACATAATTTTTTGGCAGAAAAAAGATGATGTTCCTTTTTACTGACACAAAGTTTAAAATAAATGAATGCACAGAATATCAATACAAAGCAACTGAAAAACACATTATTCCAATCATGGTAGTGGATGGAGAGAGAGGATAAGCTGACAGCTGACCGGAAGCAGCGGGACAAAAATCTGATGTCTCCATAATCATTTCGAGTTGTAGTCTTGTTAGCTTGTGTTTACATTTGCGCTGTGGCACAGCTACACCAGTCTCGAGTTGATCCCGCCTCTAGCATACTGCATACGGTCGCATATCGCTCCGATCAGATTTTATTCAGAGTACATCGTCTCTGCCCGAGAGAGACCAGATGGGAGCAGGAGGACGAACTCACTGCTGCCACCAGCTGGCGGAGTCAGGTTAGAGAAAGGATTTTTGTCCAACCACGAAACGGCAACCAATGGGTGCGAAGAGGGGCACAACCACGGGCGGGACTTGACAAAGGGTGAATTAGACTGTCACGTGAACTTTACTCAGCACAGCTACAGCACAGCAACTGCTCAGTTCAGTAGAGCTCAGTAGAGCAGAGTAGAGCACAGCTCTATGCTGTGTGGTGTCTGTGGTCTATGAATGTTTTAGGCTCTGAAAGAGGAAGGCAGCAGCGCTACTTGTATCTATATCGACCTCACTCTGACCGTCACTCGGTCAGAACAACGAATAGATGCCCTCATCTTCCTCTTTTCGAGATCAATATATCAACAAAGTCATGCCCACATGACCCGCAGGAGGCGGTCTCACCGTATAAGTTACGACCAGTGCGGCCGGCTCCGCCTCTTTGCCTCTCTCGCCTCATGAGATCTGGAAGGTAAGTATTAATGGTATTGTATCTTTGAGATCTACTGTTAATGCTGACTGCTTGGCTTTCGCTAGTAGTCTTTATTCACACTCACTGCTTCGGAAACCCGTACACTTCGGTGCAGGCGCCTGGCGTCCCTGTGGGTTGCTGTGTTGTGTGACTTTATAGCCGACTGTGTTTGTTTACTAATGCTAAACTGTAACACGTTGTGGTATACTTGTGGGTTTGCCTACAGGGTTTTCCCGTCAGTTAGGCTACCTTAAGAGTTCCGTTGTTACGGAACGGCCGTGATACGGCGATTTTATGTTGTTGTTTGTACCCGTCGCTGCGCTGTTTGCAGCTGCGGGGGGAAACATTAAGGTTACTTTAGTAACCATGGTTTAAGTGAGTCGAATACTTACTGACAGGTTCCATCCAAGTTGGTGGCATTCCGGTCAATTCCGCGTGGGTTCACATGCGATGTAGACTGTGGATGTAGACTAGGTACCCACATTAGTTGATTCTAGTAGAGTCACTAAGTGAGATTTCTTAACTTGTCCTCCCTTCATACTGAGTGTATTGTAAGTGGGGGAGAAGAAGCTGTTTAATCCCCTCAGTCACTGAGTTGGATTGTTATACTCTGCTGCCATTGATACAACTGGTGTTGTCCGCAGCCTACAGGGTGGTGTTTGGTGTTGCTAATCCCCCTCTCATACGTTCGCGTATGGGGAGTATACTTGATTAATATTGCTATTATTTTGCATATTGCTATTGTTACCCCTGGTGCCACGCTGTCCGCAGCGGGCGGGGTTTGGTTTTTGTTACAACTAGTTCCCCTCATACGTGCGCGTATAGTGGGTGTACGTTGTTAACATTGCTATTATTTGCATATTGCTATTATTACCCCTGGTGCTACGCTGTCCGCAGCGGGCGGGGTTGTTGTTGTTACAACCGGTCCCTCTCATACGTGCGCGTATAGGGAGTATACTGAGTAACATTGCTGTTATTTGGGCATGCTACTATGTTCTACCCCCGGTGCTGTCCGCAGCCTACAGGGTTGTTTTGGGTTTCCTAATTCCCCTCTCATACGTGTGTGTATAGGGAGTATACTTGCTTAGCATTGCTATTTTTGCATGCTACTGTTTAATACCCCGGTGCTACGCTGTCCGCAGCTAGCAGGGCTTGTTTTGTTACAACTAGTCCCTCTCATACGTTCGCGTATGGTGGGTTACGTTGGTTAACATTGCTAGTATTTGTGCATAGGCCTACTGCCATTTACTACCCCTGATGCTACGCTCTCCGCAGCCGGCGGGGTTTGGTTCTTGTGGTGCTGATTATTCCCTCTCATGCGTTCGCGTATGGTGAGTTACGTTGATTAACATTGCTAGTATTTTGTGCATACTGCCATTTACTACCCCTGATGCTACGCTGTCCGCAGCGGGCAGGGTTTGTTCCTTGTTACAGTCAGTCCCTCTCATACGTGCGCGTATAGTGAGTGGACGCTGTTTGGCTAAAATTGTTTATAAAGTGTTGCATACGGCTATTTGCTACCCCGGGTACTACGCTGTCCGCAGCTGGCGGGGTTGTGGTTGTTATGCTAACTATTCCCCCTCATACGTTCGCGTATAGGGAGTGGACGTTTGATTAAATACTGTAATACATTGTGCATATTGCTATGCGCTACCCCTGGTACTACGCTGTCCGCAGCTGGCAGGGTTGGTTGTGTTAGCCTAAAGCCCCTCTCATACGTTATGTATGGTGAGTGGGTGTTTTGAGTTCGCCTAGTATTACCCTGTTACCACACTGTTCGCAGCGGGTTGGGTTCGGCGTTCTGCTTCCTCAAGTACGTGCGCGTACAGGGAGTAGGCTTTGTTTACCGGTGTATATATATATATATTGCGGCCCCTGATACTGCTGTTCGCAAGCGGTTTGGGGTTTCCTGCATATCCCTAGGTACGTTGCGTACTGTGAGTGGGCGGTAACTGAGCTACTATGGCCTCCTACGTCTGCTGCTGTTGTCAGGCAGCCATGGACCCCCGTTACGGCCACCGGGAATGTCCCGTTTGTTTGGGCAGAGCCCATGTGCAGCGGGACGTCGAGGACCCCTGTGTTGCTGCCATCGACTTGCCCTATGCAGTCAGCACCCCGGCCCAGAACCGGGGCCTGGCCATAGGCACGTACGGTGAGTAGGCTTTGTTTACCGGTATATATATATATATTGCGGCCCCTGATACTGCTGTTCGCAAGCGGTTTGGGGTTTCCTGCATATCCCTAGGTACGTTGCGTACTGTGAGTGGGCGGTAACTGAGCTACTATGGCCTCCTACGTCTGCTGCTGTTGTCAGGCAGCCATGGACCCCCCTTACGGGGGGGTGCCTGGCCCGGAGGATGACCCAGATGTGCTTCCATCCATACGCCTGGCTCCCTTACTTTAGCGGGCCACGGGCGGACCACGCTTCAGTGTCAGGCAGCACCAGATCTGCGCTCTACACGGAGTCCGCTCCAGACGTCGCGGCTAGTGAGACACTGGTGCTGCACGTGTTGTCGGCAGCGAAGCTATTGAGTATGACACTTACAGCCCCGAAGTCCGCCTCTGCGGCGGGTGCCTTCAGGGCGGTGTCCCAGGCTCACTCGTCCCCCACTGTTCCGGAAGCAGAGGGGTATTCGGGGATGCTAATGACTAACTGGGGGAAGCCTGATAGTGACTCCCTATTATTATTAGGAGGAGGTACTGGGCAGGACCGTAAACCTCGAAAAGAGCTCGTTGCTCCCAACGCCACAGACCACCTTCCTCGGCATGTCCCTAGCTTCGGTATCGATGCAGGCACGACCGACTGCACAGAGGGTGGAGAGAATTACAGAACCTCCTGCGGTCTTTCCGCCCAGGGGCGAGGTTGACCGTCCTACATAGCTCAGACTCGGCATGCTGACCGCAGTCTCAGCAATCACTCCTCTGGGGCTGGTACATCTACGCCCATTACAGAGGTGGTTCAATGGCCTTCACATGGACCCCTGTCTACACAGGCGGGTCAAGGTCAGAGTCACTCGCAGGTGCCTTGGTTATCTCCGCCGCTGGCGGGACAATGCATTCCTGCTGAGTGGAGTCTCTCTCGGCGCGGTCCCGGTGAGACGAGATGATGCCACGCCCCAAGGGTGGGGCGCGGTATGGCAGAGGTCAGTCCAGGAGGGATGGTGCTCTCGATGGAGGGGACACCATATCAATGTGCTAGAACTCCGGACTGTTTCCTTGGTGCTGAAGCACTTCTTGCCCTCTCAGGGGGAAGCACGTGCTCATTCAATTTTCCTATGTGGTTCAGCCTGGCAGAGACCAGTGCCCCACTCGGGATGGACGCTCTCGCCAACGCTTGGCCGAGAACGCTCCTTATGCATTTCCCCCGATCCCCCTGTGCTTCACAGGGTGGGATCGTCAGACGACGAGTTCTCTTGGTGGCCCTCGAGAATAGGGTATTCAACGCTCAGTCTGTTGGACGGGGATCCAGGGCAGCCTCCAGTAAGGGTAGACCTCCTGTCCCAGCTGGACAGGAAGGTGTGGCATCCATCGCCGAGCCTCCTTCAGCTTTGGGTATGGCCACTGAAAGGGATCAGTCACTCTTGAGTGGGCTAGGCCCCTCAATATGTGAGACCTTGCGGAATGCAAGGGCCCCTTCCACAAGGTTGGTGTACTCTAATTGCTGGGCTGCTTTCTCATCATGGTGCAGCGACAGGGGTCTGGACCCAGTCTCTTGCCCTATACAACACGTACATTATTTACAGTGTCTACTGATGCCGGCCGTGCGGCGTCCACCTTGAAGGTGCACACGGCCGCTATATCCTTCAATCATGGCCATATTGATGGCAGGTCAGTTGGTGCGCATTACTGGGTGACAGTTTCTGCATGGTGCCAAGAGGTTACGCCCCCCTAGGGTGAGGCGTACGGCAGCTTGGGACCTACCTCTGGTCCTGCGGGCATTGAGCAGGGCGCCCTTGAGCCTATGGCTGGGTCGTCCTTGAGCTCTTCGATTAAGACTGTCTTTCTGTTAGCAGTTACGACAGCTAAGTGTGTGAGTGAGCTCCACGCACTTTCTATTAGCCCTGCATGCCTTCGGTCGAAGGCTAGTGGCACTGGGGTCACATTTTCACCAAATGTGTCATTTTTGCCTATAAGGTTCTGCCCCCGATTATGTTAACCAGGCCATAGAGTTGGCGGGATTCCATCCTCCCCCGTTTACATCCGAGGTGGAGGAAAGGGCCCACTTAATGTGTCCAGTCCGCGCGTTGCAACTGTACATTCAGGCAACACGGGATATTAGACGCTCAGAGCAACTGGTTGTGTGCTACGGCAGAAGGAATAGAGGAGGCGCGCTGTCTAAACAGCGGCTATCCCACTGGGTAGTGGATGCAGTTAAAAGGGCTTATGAAGCACCTGGTAAACCTGCCCCCTCTCCGGCGAGTGGAGACTTCACCCACAGGTGGTCTCACAGATATGGACCTGCTTCGGCTGGGCCCGAGCAGACCTGTGCGCCTCTCGAGAGAATGCTCACTGCGAGCTATGGTTTCCCCTGACGGGTCACGGGGGCCCCTGGGGCCTGGATGCTCTGTCAGGAGAGGGGCCAGACGGCGTGTTATACGCTTTCCCTCCACTCCCCCTGATTCCTCAAGTTGGCATCGGGTGAGGCGGAGTTGTTACAGAATTCAGTGATCGCACCCCAACAGCCAGGGAGACATTGGTTTCCAGACCTCCTTCAGCTGTTTCAGGGGTCTCCATGACCGCTGCCGGCCAGAGCAGACCTCTTGTCCCAGGCAAAGGGTCAGATTGGGCACCCCAAGCCGAGGACTCTGCAGCTCTGGGCCTGGCCTCTTCTGAGCCCCTCCCGCAGGGGCTAGATGAGGCCGTCCTTGACACAATGCGTAATGCCAGGGCGCCTTCCACCCGTGCCGGTTACGACCACAAGTGGAAGTGCTTCTCGGCCTGGTGTGCTGCCCAGCAGGTGAAGCCTGTCACCTGCAACGTATCCCTAGTTTTACGTTTTCTCCAGTCCCTCTTGGATGCTGGTAGAGCAGCCAGCACCATCAGGGTGTATTCCGCCGCTATTTCTCTCCGGCATGAGGAGGTTGAGGGGCTACCAGTTGGTAGGCATATTTTGTCACTCAGTTCATGGCTGGTGTCAAGCGGCTACGCCCCGGACGGGCCTTGAGGGCCCCTACTGGGGTCTCCCTCTGGTACAGCGGTCCTTGATGGGAGCCCCGTATGAGCCGATGGATCAGTCCGACCTGAAATCCCTCTCTCGTAAGACGGCACCTTTTTTGGCCCTTTCCTCTGCCAAACGCGTTGGTGAGCTGCAGGCCTTGTCAGTCAGCCAAGACTGCATGAGGTAGAAACCCGAGGGCACAGGGGTGTCGCTGTGGCCTAACCCGGTTTTTCTGCTCGAGGTAATTACGCTGCAGACGGTGAACCAAGTGCTGGAAATTACGGCATTGCGTTCTGCTCTGGGCCCCCAGAAACTGTGGAGGGCCCTTCTACGTTGGGTCCAGTCCGAGCATGGGCTTGTGGACACAATCTCGGCGGCCTATGTTGATCTAGGCCAGCCGGTCCCTGAGAATGTGGCGGCCCACTCCACAATGGGGGTGGCCACTTCTTGGGCTGCACTAAGAGGAGTGTCCAGGGAGGACATTTGTGCAGCGGTTTCATGGACTGTGCCTTGCACATTTGCAAGGTTTACAGACTGGATGTGGAATCCCAGCTATCGCTGGGTTCCACCGTGCTGCTTGCAGCTGCCCAGCGAGATGGTGATGGGGCTGAGTACCTCGTTCCTCGCGACCCGGTTGGTATAAGTCATCCGTTGTTCTGACCGAGTGACGGTCAGAGTGAGGTCGATATAGATCGTAAGTTATGTCTATAACTATGGATCTATGAGACCGAACGATGACCGTCACTCTCTCCTGTCGCTCGGAACGCTATGAGGCGTTCGAGGCTGGAGGCGGAGCCGGCCGCACTGGTCGTAACTTATACGGTGAGACCGCCTCCTGCGGGTCATGTGGGCATGACTTTGTTGATATATTGATCTCGAAAAGAGGAAGATGAGGGCATCTATTCGTTGTTCTGACCGAGTGACGGTCATCGTTCGGTCTCATAGATCCATAGTTATAGACATAACTTACGTTTTATATGCTAGGGCAGTGAAGATTTTGTTTACATTTCTTGTCCTTCAACCGTGCATATTTTATTGGCCTGTTTTCTTAGCTGTGGGAATCGGGGAGAGGGCAGCTCTGAACACGAAGCACATTGCTTAATTTAAATGAAAGTATTAGTCTTCTGTCATACTGCAGGATTGCTCTATTAATGTTACATTAATTACTCTAGTTTTACATTATTTGAATGTATGAAGGATAAGCAAAGGTTTGACTGGACTGGACTTAACCATTTATTTACAGTATATATTGATGGATGGAAGACTTTGTTGGAGCTTTGTAATGGAAAGACACTCAAGATTCAAGAAGCATTGTTTCCTTATCTGTTCAGGGCCGAAGACATACTATCTTACATATCAGTTTACACATGCAGAATTCATCTCATATTTTTCCTTCAGGGAAATAAGCAGGCACATTAATTCATGGAGAGGATTTGTCTCAAGGCCTTTTATGATATTGTGATAACGAAATATGATTTGCTATATCGAATGTTTCTTCTTTCTCTCTTCATTATTGGAGCTGGTAAAGCAGCTCAGAGATAGTGCCTATGGACCTTTAGCATAAATAAACAAGATAACTGTAAATTGGTTCTTTGTGTAACATTCCAGAAACTGTCTTTCTGTTCAAGTGCTAAACAATTCCTGGTGTTCTGTACTTAGAGGTCCACCAGCATACATACATATGCACTGTGCGACTGTGGCTCAAGAGGTAGAGCAGGTCGTCCAATGATCCATGGGTCGGCGATTAGAATCCCGGCTCCTCCAGTCTACATGTCGAAGTGTCCTTGGGCAAGACACTGAACCCCAAATTGCTCCCGATGTGCTGGTTGGTACCGTGCATGGCTTCCGCCGCAATCGGTGTATGAATGTGTTTGTGAATGGGTGAATGTAATGTACAATCTATGTAAAGCGCCTTGGATAAAGGCGCTATATAAATGCACCATTTACCATTTGTGCATACTGTGCATGCTGTTAATACAGTATTATAATACATGTAGTATATTATTTCTGAACCTTTTCAAGTAATGCTTACATTTTTAATCTGCTGCGGCTCTTCTTTAGAATAATCACGAGCATGACACTTATATAACATAACATTATTGTTATCGCTTGCCCAGTAAACTTCATCCTACTTTAAAACATTTTTTTATTTAAAGTTTCCCTAGCAGCAAAAATATATAGAGCCGTGCCTTGACATCCACATACATACCAATCAGAAAAAGCACTTCAGGGTTTTTCTTCTTTTTTTACTTTACTTTTTGTACCCCAACTCTGGTGGGTGATGGTACACTGTGTATTCCTCAGTGAGGGAGCACGCACACAGTTGTAGCTATACTGTAGTTATGTTGTGCTGATGCCGAGGAAGCCCAGGCTGCTGTGTCAGCACTCCCTCGGGCATAGCAGCTATATGCAGATGTCCTCCTGAGCATGCCGGTGAAAATAGGAACCTCTACTTTGATCAAAAAACACCTGCTATGGTTTTTTTCCTATGCTGCTGCCACTTTCAGGGCATGGTACCTGTGCCAGCTGTCAATCATCACAGCTGCTGTATATACAGTAGAATACAGAATATTTACATTGCAGTGTTTTTCCTCTTGTCTGGAGTGCAAAGATGGATAGATTAAACTACACCAAGTTTTATCGCCATAACACAGATAATTGTGTGCACTATATGGCTATAGCTTATTTTTAAATGTTTTATAGAAAGGGAACTTTTGCCAACAGAAGAGAACAAAAGATAAACAAAACATTTGAAAAGTCCCATTTGTCTTAAATGGACATCTTGGGACTAAAGAATAATTGTAAACTTGTCCAATCACAACTTAAATCATAAGTTTATTTTGTCATCGGCCTTGGAAACCCAGACATTTTTATTTCCAGGAAGATTTGTTTTGTCATTGACTCGGAAGAAATCGATAGAACACAGTGTGTGTGTGTGTGTGTGTGTGTGTGTGTGTGTGTGTGTGTGTGTGTGTGTGTGTGTGTGTGTGTGTGTGTGTGTGTGTGTGTGTGTGTGTGTGAGACTTCATACCTGACACACGCGTTCCACACCCCCGTAATACAGTAGATGTACAGCTGATCAGTGACAGTTACATTGTCTGTAACTGCTTCTTTGATGCACTGATCAAAGCCAAGTTTTTTCGTAACTTTGACTATATTAGATTTTTGTGTCATTGAAGTCTCACAGTGTTTTCAGTCTTTGATGATCTGCTTCAGATATGTGATGCATTTGGTGATGTTTATAGTATGAGCACGATGATAAATAAACTGTAAAGCGTGATTCTTCATCGGACACTGGTGTCGCACACCACATTCCTTTTTGGAAAGCTGTAGTTGGAGTGGTTTCTTTCTGGCCATTTATTTGGTTAGGGAGTAGTAGGGACATATATGAGTTTATGGAGGTTTAATGTGCCTTCTCCTTTATTTATTATTTTATTTTATTAATAAAGTTTTTTAAATATTTCTATATTCTTCAGTAACGGGTCTCCCTGCCTCTCCAGCTCTTTAGTGAACAAAAAACTAAATGACTCCTTACTACGGTTATGGCAGCAAATGTCTTCCCTTTTTCCTATGCCCTTTTTATAGATCCCACACCCACATGGTAGTTGTACTCAGCCTTCATTATGATCTATACACACCTGTAAAGTTTTGTGACTGCACCTTGCACGGCTGTGATGCTATCACAGCAACAAGATGTGAACACACTGCGCAAGGTCAAAATAATACCAGACACATTGTCGTGACAAATTGCATTTACACAGCTATATTGTGAGTTCTAAGGCTATTACTGTAGTCCTGTCAGAAGAATTCAACAATGCCGTTTGTTGTTTATGGTCGTTTGTATCTAACCTTTATATTTTACTTGTAGTACTAATACCTGTGGTTTGGCTTGTCCTTGAAGCAGCTAGTATAAATATGGTCTGATCCCTGTGGTCATTGGCAGAACTAACAGTGTAAAGCATCGCCTCCTCCATATTTGGCGACTGGCAATTATCACAGACACTGAACAGAGTTTTGCCAATGCCTTAGCTCTCGGCTTGGGCATTCAGACACAGAACAGAGTTTTGCCAAAGCCTTAGCTCTCGGCTTGGGCATTCCTGCAATCTGCAGGCCTCTCAAAACGGATTTATGGACATTACCGATATTTCCAAATGGAACACAAGTAGTTTACATTTGTAACTGTAAGCTGTATAATAGCATCCTTAAGATGCTGGACAGGAATGGAACACACACGTACACATGCAGGCATGCAGGCACGTACGCACACGTCACACACACACACACACACACACACACACACACACACACACACACACACACACACACTACAGGACAGTGCACGTTAATGAACATTAAATATGTACAAGAAATTAATGAATCAATTGAACATGACGTCATGTAAACATGACAGATTTAGCTAGAAGCTCATTTATATCCGTAGTCCCAAGTTGCTACACAACTACACACTCTCTCTCGATTGCACGCACGCACGCACGCACGCACGCACGCACGCACGCACGCACGCACGCACGCACACACACACACACACACACACACACATCCTCACTCTGCATTCTCATCCTGAAACATGTTTTCTGTGGCTGATATTTCATTCTATTTCATCATGTATCGACTGGCTGGAGGCTTTCAAACAATTTATAGTGATCATCAAGTACATACATGGAGTCTAGAGCGTGTTCTGCACATATTTTTGGAGCGATGTGCTTTCAAATGTGATTGCTACTGCAGCTGGACAACGGAGGTTCAAGCATCATTTACTTAGGTTACTTTAGGAATACCAGTTCCGCCGGCTGTACGCCCGGTGCGAGTTGGTAAAAGGGAGACTTTGTTGGTATTCGGTAGTATCGGTAACCGGACTGCTATGCCACCGGGCCTTCTTTAAGAAGTAGTGAAAATAAAAGATCTACAATTTCACCAGCAATTTTCACTAGTTTTAGTCAATTTCTCTGTTAGGTCTAAGGTTTGGGAACCACTGGTCTACTCTAAACAACAGAATGTTTCCGTGTAATAGCAGTGTTACACTTCAGATAAATGCGCAGAGGACAATTCAAAGCACAAGCTTTACTTGCTGGATTTTCAAACACATTGAATTGTGGGGATTTTTTGCAGCGATCGGAAGAGTTCCTGGTTCTGGGCCGTATTAAAAGGCTGTTTGCGCGCAGTGTGGGCTGCATTAGCGTGAGTGAACAGAACGCGGACGTTCTGTGATCATTTCTGATGTTATGCTGTGTCGAGGTTGCAAATACTAACGCTTCTGAAGAGAAGTAGCCTAGATGTTTAAGACGGAGGGAGCAAGTCTTAATGGCCGCTTTAAAAAATTGTAGCTGCTGCAACCGGAAACGGAAAAAGAAGAAGCTCGGTTGAAAGCCCTGAGGGGAAGTGAGTGAGTGACGTCAGAGCAAAGGCTTTAATAGACGGCTGTTCTGCGCACTCCATGTACGTCATGGTCTATGACTTGTCTACAGGAGTGTGAACACAAGCAGCTATTCTCAGTCTGCTTCTATATGTTGAGGTAACCAGATCTTAAAATGTGAACTAAATCTTTTAAAGGAGTTTAATACTGCTATTCTCTACTTTGCTCACTACAGTACACTACTAATTTGGTCTTCCAACCATTTAAAGTGAGACGGTAATTAAGAACGAGCACTCATGCTGTGTAATTCATCTTCTTGGAACATGCTCGTGAGCCCTCTCATATGCTCTCTGTTAAAATGAACTTCTCAGATTATACTACATCTGCTGATTATGTATTCTTTTTAAATCTATATTTCATGTTCCTCTTTGAAAGCTTGTCTATACTTTGATGTTTTTTCCACATGAAAGTGTGAGAGAAGCAAGAATATCAATGTGTCCCAGATATTTATCAGGTTTTTTCCCCCCAGTATCCATGCAATTCCACTATTCATTTCTGACTCTTCCGCATCTTCCAACTATATTGAGTTGTATTGAAAAAAAGAGAGCAAAAAAAAACACTCTCTAATGTTGTTTCATTTTACTTGTCTATTCACTTTTGTCAACTTGAGAAAAATTGTAAATGGGGGTAAAAAAAAAGTACACTTGCTGGTGGTTCTTATTCCTTTTCTATCTTACTTGCCTCCTCCTCTCTCCTCCTCGCATGGAAGTAGTACCCATGCATATTGCATGAGTCCTCCATCTCTGAAGACCTCTCAGCTGCAGCTTTTTCATTTTGCAAGTCACTGCCAGAGATGATGAGGTGAAAGGCAGTTCGTGCACTCAAGGGCTACTTGCTGTCTCTGGTGCCGCATTGGGTGCTGTAGCAGGAACAATCTGCGTACAATGATGTCATAGGGACAGTGTCGTGATTTGGCCAGCTTAAGCTTATACTATCTTAAGGTAGTAAGTTCTTCTAATCACCTCTTTCGATTCCTCCAACAAACGCGTGTTCGAGACATACAAACAAATGCTGTTATAGGCGGCTGACCCCTTTGGCGCCAAATGAAAAACAATTGAGTGTTTGCGGGCTGGAGGTGATGTGTTGCTATGGTAACAACTGTTTGAGCAACAAATGACTATTATGACTAGGAATGGATGCATGTGTGTGTCTGTGACGGCTAATGCTCACTTCTGCTGCCTGAATTGTGGGAAATAACCAGGTTTTAAAATACGGTAAGAGGATCAGTGAGTGATCCATTTTGCCATGTAATGTACAGTACACACATTGATTGGTTACAGTCAGGCGTGGTGATCTGCTCATCCTTATGATTCCTCGCTCTATCAGTTCTGTCAGTCGCAGTGATAGACCCACCCCCCATCTTTTTTTGTTAAGCTTTCAGAATTCTGCTTGTGACAGCCTACAAGAGTTATGTTTATGTTTGGGAATTCTCCGAAGGGAGTAGTTGATGAGATCAACAACAAGGATGACTCATCACTGTCAGCTTCACATAGAGTGGAGTTGCCACAGCTGCTAGTCGTCCTCAAACGGTCCCTTAAGGTGCTGGCACACTGCACGATTTGTGTGTGTGTGTGTGTGTGTGTGTGTGTGTGTGTGTGTGTGTGTGTGTGTGTGTGTGTGTGTGTGTGTGTGTGTGTGTGTGTGTGTGTGTGTGTGTGTGTGTGTGTGTGTGTGTGTGTGTGTGTGTGTGTGTGTGTGTGTGTGTGTGTGTGTGTGTGTGTGTGTGTGTGTGTGTGTGTGTGTGTGTGTGTGTGCGCGCGTGTGTGTGTCAAGCTTCGTACACTTTCTCCCTACTCCCTCTCATGTAAAATAGTGATTGATTTAGTGTTGAAAATCCCCTTTTAGTATTTTGCCCTGCAGAACGAACTGAAAAAGCTGAGTAGGCCCCAGCTCATACTTAAACCAGCTGTTTTGTGTGTATTTATTTGTCTGTAGTGTGTGATAACACAAACTCACACACAAATACAAAAGGTTCTACACAAAATGTGTGCGCGTGTGCAGACGCACACTCTCTCTCTCACACACGCGCGCACACATGTATACTGTGATTGATTAGTCAGGGCCACTCCATCAGTATTGCATTCAGTGTTTATAACTGTCTCATTTGCATGCGATAAATGGATGTGTTCACTCTCCTAAGTGAATTAAAAACACTGCTTCTGAGGCTGTGTGTGTGTTTGTGTGTGTGTGTGTGTGTGTGTGTGTGTGTGTGTGTGTGTGTGTGCGTGCGTGCGTGTGCATGTGTGCGTGCGTGCGCGTGTGTGTGTGCATGTGTGTGGTGTGATCCGAGCACACAGTGTGTTTATGCTGGCCAAGTAAGTCACTGCACCTCTCGGCCTTCCTGAAATTCCCTTAACATCTATGGAAACAAAAAAAATGAAGACACCACTGTGAACAGTTAATAGTTAACTTGGCTTGGTTCAGTCCACCTCCCAGCATTTATAATAACTTTATTCATATAGCACCTTTCCAAATACAAGTTTACAAAGTGCTTTGTCTTTACAGCTGCATCTTTCTCATAAATGTTTACGGAGGATAGTCTAGTCCCAGACATAATACAATTTGGACACACACACACACACACACACACACACACACACACACACACACACACACGTGTGCGTGTGCAGACAGACATGTCTCTTCACACTAGTGGGTATTTGTTTATTCAACTCTTTTGTCTCGTTTAATACAATGGCCACTCCTGGTCTTTCATACGCTTAATGGATGTTTGCTCATGCATTACTTCTCGTTTCATTTGATCTATGTCTGGATCAGACTGCCATGCTTAGGCCTGACAGCTTCATCCTTCATTTGATGTTTTCAGCGAGGACCATAAACACTGAGTGATGTGCATAATTCACTGCTCGCGTTGTGGAGTGGGACTGGAAGTGCTTTGACACGTGCACACACACACACACACACACACACACACACACACACACACACAGCTGCTCGTAGTGTCCAAAGACGAGTTCTCCCGTGTGTATGTGAGGAAGCAGGGTAGACCCACAATGGGCCTCATTCACGAAGTGTACGAGCAGATATATGAGTGTTTTCACAAGAAAAGTTTGATTCATCAGGTACATCAAAACACATCTGCTGCTCTGAGGCACTTGTATAGGTGGGTGGATCACTGTATATATATACACACACACACACACACACACACACACACACACACACACACACACACACACACACAATACATGAAGCTACGATCTCACATCAGTATTCTAGAAGAGAAGCTCCGCATAGCAGCTCCTACATACTGCAATGTAGACGAGCGCACACACACACACACACACACACACACACACACACACACTCCCTCAAAGGGGTCATGAAGGCACTGATTTGTGGACTGTCTCCTGTTATTTTTTTTCTCCAGTAGGTAAAGATCCATCCATGTTACTTGAACCAGTATGATCACAGTGGACATAATGTTAGCATAGACAGACGCTAGGTTTGACGATTGCTTACTTTCCGTCACACACTGCAAGCACTTATCCATCGACTACCCTTTGACCATAACCAGTTGACTAGTTACTTACTCCAGTAACTCCACCTTGACTTTGTTATTATACAATGTGCTTAAGACTAAATTGTAAATATAGGTTTTTGTATAGGAACTCTTAATTTGTTGTTCTCACTTAGTTCAACACAGACACAGTCAATAACAACCTATACTGTTTTCTGTATATTACCATGGTAGCTCAGCTACTGTAGCTTAATTTACAGTATATACATGTAGCACAGTGCTGTGGACATTCCAGCCTCTCTTCGCTGCTTTAAAAATGAAGCTGAAGAATACCATTAAAACAAAATAACAGTCTTTACAATGAATGCTTGTATCATTTCAAACATACAGTACATGGCTCTCAAATAGAATAACGAGCCAGGTATGTTTGGGTTTCGAGGTCTAGAAACTTGCTCATAAATGGCTGATATTATTTCAATAGAAAAAAGCTGGCACATAATATTTTATATCAAACTTAATTGCATTTATGCAATGGAGGGAAGCATGTGTGCGCGTGCATGTGTGCATGCACACACCCTCACAGTAGCCTCTCATTCACACATGCATGCGCTCACGTCCCAAATACTCTTCTAATTGATATCTCCGTTGTGCGTTGGGCCGCTAACACTGCTCATGTTGATTGATCTGCTGATGGGATTGATCCTCTCATGCTTGTGATATAATCTGTTACAGCAGAAACTGTGCACACAAGCTGAAGACAGAGAGGATAAAGGATCTCTCACTGTCTGTCTCTATCTA
Organism: Protomyctophum bolini; assembly: GCF_963924005.1. NCBI lineage: Eukaryota > Metazoa > Chordata > Actinopteri > Myctophiformes > Myctophidae > Protomyctophum > Protomyctophum bolini. Next base: position 26,657,667 of record NC_137874.1, on the reverse strand, counting down.
CTCCTTCGTCCTCTCCATTCATACATCTTTCACCTCTATTGCCCTCTCTTGTCTCTCTCTCTCTCTCTTTCTCTCTCTTTGATTACAGTGGAGAGAGAGCGTGCCCATCACAGATAGATGAACAGAGTGCATGGGAAAAAGACTAAATGGACGAGCAGCCAGGCAGGATACAAAAGGAGGCTGTAGATTTGCCTCTTACCCTCTTCTCTCTCTCTCCTCTCCTCTCCTCTCCTCTCCTCTCCTCTCCTCTCACGCATGAACATGTCACCTTGGGATCATGATGAAGCTTATCACTTTGAGAATGTACATTACCATGTTTTGTACCATGGTTTGAATTCTATAATTAAGTCTGTTACAGCATGGAATTGGGATTTGAAGTTTTGTACTGTATGATGACTAGAATTCTGCGCCCGCTACGCGGACACTCAATCCCAGAGTTACTTCGCCACGCACTCCGCGGCAGAAATGCCGTGTGCATGAATGAAACTGTATGTAATCGCGCATCTATAAGTTCTAATCGTGTGTGGTGCTTCTTCGGGAGCCGGGACTGTGTGTGTGTGTGTGTGTGTGTGTGTGTGTGTGCATGCAATGCGAACAGCCGTGGTGGAGTTACAGGCGTGCGTGTGCATGTGTGTGTGTGTGTGTGTGTGTGTGTGCATGCAATGTGTCAAGTAGCGAACAGTTCACTTCGGCAAAAAACAACTATTGACAAACAACAATGTTGATGTAAGTAACACGATCGCTGAGAGAGATATAGTTTATATACAGAGATTTAGAAGGAATAAGCAAAATCGAATTCCTGCCCTTCCTTGTTTGTGTTCTCCTGCGGGTCTCGGAGAGAGAGGGATGAAATTGCAGGCTCGCAAGGGGAGGGGCTGTGAGCTCTGACGACATGTTCACATCTTTTGCCGCTTTTCATTGGCTAGTGGCGGACATGTTCACATCTTTTGGCGCTTTTCATTGGTGGTATGTTCACATCTTTTGGCGCTTTTCATTGGCTACCAACTTCACAATTGTAATAATAGATAATGAAGAGAATTGACAACAATGGTGTACTGTAGATATAGATTATCAGTCAGGAATTCCCTGATGTCCAATATCGTGCAAGTTGTCTCATCTCTTGCTTAGACTCAGGCCAATAAGCCTTCACCATAACCTAACCTAACCATAGCCTATAGTATTTATTCAGAAAGCATAGTATTACATTTTTAAGCTTTCTTTGACAATTACAGAGGAAAGAGACAGGAAATATGGATATGGTAGAAATAGGGGAATGATCTACTGCAAATGGCCAATAGTAATTTCAATTAGGGCATGTTGTGCACATGTGCTTTGCGCCCTATAAACACTTGGCTATGGGATCGCCCCTGCATTTCGTTGAGCTCCCCTCGGTGAACAAAATGCTATAGTCCCCTATGATGACAGACAGTGTGAGAAGAGCATGGTGTATTGCTCTGGTGAACCATCGCAGGTTGCCATTTTCCTGCTCTGTGTTTTCATTCCTTTGTATCTGGATAAACTCTAATGTCCTCTCGACAGTGAATTTGACCAAGCCACCTGCAGCAGCCCTTTTTGGTGGCTCCATGTTTGACTTGATAGGTTCCTTAAAGACAAGCTGAAATTAAAATGATATAAAACTTCACACTTTTGGAGCATACTGTATCCATGGTCATAGTGGAGATAGAATGAATAGATGGCAAAATAAATTTGAAACTGTGATTGGCTAAGACACCGCTCTATCACCAGAAAACCTTGCAATTAATCACAAAAGCCACTGCAGCTGGACTATAAGCAGGGAGCTTGCAGTATCAGACAGTTCAGCGCAAGCTATTTACTACGTCTATGGAAGATATGGCAGCTGACCAATCACTCTCTGCACATTCCTGTCATCACTCTCCTCACCCAGGGCAAATACTGTAACAACTGGGTATGGGATAAACGCTCGATAAGTCCTAAGTTCAAATTATACCTAGATTTTGTGTTTGAGGGCTAGGCGAGCTTTAGATGTCTATTAATCATCATCCCTGCTTTCAGCAGCATGATGCCTCTAACCTCCCTAATCCGTCGAGCTATTTTCCCCCATTATCTCTTCTCGCTGACAAGCAGATACAAACAACTTGACGAGAGACTAACCCCGTGTCGGGCTGCAACAGAGCGTGGGCCATCCAAGGATGGGCTGGATGCTCACCATTTGCCCGGGTTTTCAGTCGGAGACCTTTTTTAGACCATATTCTTTTGACAGGCTTTGATGCTTTTAATGATTTCCCAGTAGTCTTCAGTTCAGTCGAGTCCTATTTACCGTGGAGTTAGCTGGAGTCTTTCATCACCATGGCTGGAATTCCCCTGGTTCCCAACTTCTAACTAGACTTGTCAGAGTGATAGAGAGTGCAGGAGAGGAGAAAGTGTTTCTAAGGCAGCAATGAGGCTATAGCTGTCCATGCGGTTCCCTTTTGGTTCAATGCTATTGTGCAGTACTGCTGTGCATTATGACCTAAAGTTTTGTCTGACCATCATCAGATGAGCTTTGTGTGTGACATGTTGTCAAGAGGATACAGCACGGAATCAGATTTGTCTCAATAATCTCAAATGATCAAAACAAGTCAGATAAAAGAAGAAGTGCTTTGTGGGTCCTTAAATATAGAAAACTGTAAACAGGTGCTCTTTGGGGGGGGGGGGGGGTCCGTTATGGTAGGGTAAAAACGTAAGTGTCCCAGACGAGCAATTTGCACATCCAGTGTTATACTTTGTAAAAAAGCACATGGAATGGAACCAAGAACAAGTAGTGCTGCCTTCGGAGATACTAAACCTCATCCCTGATGGAAGCATCCGGAACTCAACATGTAAAGGCTGTTGATTGTCCAAAACAATGGTCCGTGTGACCCTCACTTCATACAGCTAAAAGTTATTAAAGGTGGTATCTTATGGCACGATTTGATCAATTATTCCAGTTTGTTCCTATTTATTTATTTTTTACCTAGGATGGATTGCACCAACAATTATGAAATTAAATAGAGTGTGGGGCTAATCATTGAAGTTATACATGAATTATCTCCACCAGATGTGTTGTTTTTGCCCTTGTCTGTCCATCTGTCTTTTTGTCTGCGTCTGTGAACAGCTAATCTTCGGCACCGCTGGACCGATCAGTATGAAACTTTGCTGATTATGTAGGTAGGCTAGTACCCCACATAATATTAGTTTTGCCTGTGCTTCCATCACTTTGTTGCACTTTGTTGCAAGACGCTTTTATAAATTGTAGCAAGTCGTTGATTGCAATGAATTGATGAAAAGGGCAGTAGGCTAGTTGGCAGACTGTTGGGAAAACTACACTGATGATTTGAGTTCCCTCATTTGTTGTACAAAACCTGACGGCTGCGCCCACGACTTACAAAGCCCCGGATATAGGCGATCCGGCCTGGCGGAGATCTGCGCTTCGAGGAGTGCACTTTTCTAGTCATTTCTGACAATACTGAATTATATAGGCTATATACACATATTTTATATTTAACCTATTCCATTCAAATGTTCTATTCAAAAACATCATCAAAACCAGATGGTGACACTCAAGCATAAGGTTGTGAATACGTTTTATTGGATTTATCCATTTGATGGCTAGCTGACTACAAGCTGGCAACATGTCCATGTTTGAACAGAGGTTCAAACTTTACGTGCTTTGAGATTTATTGCTTGAGTTGATGGACCAATACAAAGCAGGTATAAATTGATGGATATATTACCAATACAATGCGTGTATAAACTCGAGTACAAAAATGGGGTTACTTTTGCATTGGTGGAACAGCTAAATTCCTCTCACTTTGATGTTTGACACTATCTTCAATTATCATTTCAACTGATACATTGGTAAAGTGATATTCTTAAACAAATTAATTATCTTCATGAATGGCGTTGGAACAGCGACAGCTTATATCCAGGAGGGAATACCATGCCAATTAACAATCTTGTCTGTTAACAAATCCTCCCCCCATACACAACTGATAACAATCACGCCTTAAGCCTAATTTATAATACAGCACTAGTTGTGTACTAGTTGTGCACTGCTACTTTCAGTGTTTCACAATGTAAGTAGCAGATCTACAAGCTCACAGCATGTTGCAATGCAGCATGTTGTGAGCTTGTAGATCTGTTATCATTTGTATGGTTATCTGTCTATATCTCTCCTAATACCAAGGTATATGGCATGCCTTTCGGTAGTGCTGTACTTCATATTCCTGTGAAGAATTGGTCTCTGCATCAAGCCTATGCAAATGCATAAGAACTGTCTGCATACTGTCCTATGATGGCCCTGGTCGTGTGTGTTTTTGTCCACCTGTGTCTGTTGTTTTTCTGTTTGTCCAGTAGCTTTAGCTTTATTTATGTGTCACATTATGCTGCTGTAACGTCTCAATTTCCATAAACCTAACCATAATATTTATATTCATTTTGCACTTAATATGCTTGATTTGCATCCAAATTAGTGTGGCAAAATGTTTTGCAATCATGTAACTGTAGAAGCAAGTGTGAGTTGAGAATTACGGATATTTGTTGAATCGCTGTTCCAGCACAGCAGTTTAAGGAATACTGTTTCAGAAACCACCAATGCTTTGTGTTTCACTGAAACTGTCTGTCTGCAAATGGCCCTGCTTTTTCACTGTCACACAGAGACAATCTAATGCCGGGAAGCAAAGCGTTGCAGGCAGGAGACATCTATTTGAAGTTGTCTTTTGTGTAAAGACAAATGGGGGGGAGACAAACATGGGGAAAGAGAGAGGGGGGGGAGGGGAGTGAAGAGAAATGATCAAAACACTTTGCGAGAGAGAGAGAGAGAGAGAGAGAGAGAGAGAGAGAGAGAAAAGTCTGTGGATGTGATATTTTCAAACCCTCTTTGACCCAGTCCCTTTCTTCTAGCCTTGGGCAGACTATTTGACCCAGTCCCTTTCTTCTAGCCTTGGGCAGACTATTTGACCCAGTCCCTTTCTTCTAGCCTTGGGCAGACTATTTGTCCTGGGGGCCAACAGTAAGCAATGTCAATCTCCTTGAGTGCCCCTGCAATAGTCTGGAAACCAGACAACTCTACTCTACAAAGAATAATTAATACAATTATATCATTAATAATTATGTATTACGTTGTCATTTAATACCCTAAACAAACAAAATTAAAGTCCGTAGACTTGGCTGCCACAATTTACATCATACCCTAAACAAACATTAAAGATCCATAGACTTGGCTGGCCTATGACGTAATTTTGGAAAAGCCATGCAGACCCTCACAAATGAATCATCATCTCACACACACACACACACACACACACACACACACACACACACACACACACACACACACACACACACTACTGTATTATATGGGAATTCATCCACTCAGCAGCAAATTATCACTTTGGATACATTGCCTTGTCACTGTCACACCAGGGTCCTATCTCCATTCTGTTCTTAATTGCCAGACTCCCACAGCCGAGACCAAAGGAAATCAAAGGACCACAAGGTCATCAGCAAAATGTCAATGAGCACTTTGACTGGGGACATGTGTAAGATAGTGACACTAGCCTGTATAAGTGAAAGATTCTCCACCATGTGCAAAATAAAAGGTTTGGCACTCTGTTCCTAAATTACTGCCTGTCACTATGTCTCCACTATGTCAGACAACCACTGTGGAAAGCTTTTATTTTATTTTGTATTTTTTGGTGGGGGGGGGTCTTCTCTATCAGTGAAAATCAATATTAATACTTGCACTTTCCTCATAGTGCGAGGCCTCTGCAAAATGACCAAATGTCAACCAGTATTTTGGAGGAGAAAGAAAACATTAGTGAAGACAGACAGGAAAGTGGGAGCAAGAGAAGGGGAGAGACATGCAGCAAAGGTCGTCATGAACGGGACTCGAACACGCGACGCGCTGTCAGGCCAGATGCGCCTGGACCACTTGGCCAGCGGGCGCCCCTTGCAATTAGATTTTGTATCATGCATACATGTACTGTTTACTGTACATATATAGTATGTACACTATAGGAGGACTGCCATTAATATCCTTGTCCCAGAGAGGCACGTCTGTGTGCATAATGAGCTCTCAGTGTCTCTGCTGCGTCTCTGTTGCCTTTTAATTGGTGTGGTGTGACTCAATTAGATGGATCCAGTGTAATTAACATATTTTCCTCGCATTCTTTAATGCAGGATTACTGTTTGATATTTGACAGCTGCTGACTGGTACAGTATGCCATATACAGTAGGCGTAATATCTGAAGGACCCATACTGGATGGCTCACACATAAAAGTGGGGGTTAATTCTGTTTTGTTACTTTTTAAATGTAGATCCAGCGATTTTTATTGCCGTAGGTCGCAGTTTACTATGAAAACCTGCAAAAAGTCAGTCAGTCCGTCAGGCCTCATGACACCGACACTCCGGCCAGCAACTCTACATCTGGCCTCACAGACATGATGTTGATCTGACCTCATCAAACTCTTAGATCTCCATATATGGAGCTGACCTGTTCTGACATTCCATATGTTGATCCCTCCCCACTGGAAGTGCCGGTCACGCCTGTGCTTGTGTCCGCGGGGAGCTGTGCATAGTCTTCGTTTGCCAGCTTCTACAGGCTGGACGTGGCAGTTACGCCTGTGGCGCAGAACGTTCTTAACGTTGCCTCAAGGTGAGGGTTCCCCTACCCTCCCCCAGCATGGCAGCAGACCCTGGGTCTGCCTGCTTGTGATGTTCGGAGCACAGAGGTCCTTTGGACTCTCTCACTGCCCTGAACGAAGCTTACAGACAAGGGCTTTTGGACTTTGGTACAGACTTCAATGATAACAATAAGGGAGTGAATGAGATCTCTCATAGCAAGCTGTTTGATTTATAAAACATTAGGTTACGTAGGTAACCCCTGTTTTATAACAAACAACGAGTCAGATCACCAAGATGCCCTTCTTTATATGCTTGAGAATAAATATTGCGTTATCACTTGGAATGGGGGAGTCACGCGGGTCAGTTGCCTGTATCCAGCCGCCTGGAGGGCAGGGTCCGGCGCGCATGTGACATGCCCGGCCAATCCTTGCCTGTGAGTGTATTATGCCGTAATGCTTCTGTATGATCACTCCAGAAGGTTTGTTATAAAAGAAGGGTTACCTTATACGTAACATAATGTTATAGTGTATCAGTGTGACTAAGTGCTCTGGGTATATTGTATCTTGTGCGTCAGCTCTTGCAGTGTGTGTGTGTGTGTGTGTTTGTGTGTGTGTGTGTGTGTGTGTGTGTGTGTGTGTGTGTGTGTGTGTGTGTGTGTGTGTGTGTGTGTGTGTGTGTGTGTGTGTGTGTGTGTGTGTGTGTGTGTGTGTGTGTGTGTGTGTGTGTGTGTGTGTGTGTGTGTGTGGCTATTAAAAAAGTCTTATCTGGGTGGGAACATATTTGTACAGTGTGGTTTTTGGTGTGTGTGTGCGTGCGTGTGCGCTGTGCATGCTTGCAGTGTTCTGTATTCACTGATTAGATGTGGTACTTGTGCTACATAATGGTGCTCCATGGCTTGGCCCAAGTTTCCTACATGTTTTAATCAGAATCTTGCATATCTGTACCTCCCACAGCCTTGCCGTTTGTCCGCTTGTCTCTACCCAGCAGGACTGACAATGAAGCCAGGACCCCTGTCAGCGATGCTCATGTTTCTGTGGTGTGCTGACTGAATGATGTAACTTCAATGTTAGATATGAGAGTGCATTACATTAGTAATGTAATGCATTTGTGTGTGTGTGTGTGTGTGTGTGTGTGTGTGTGTGTGTGTGTGTGTGTGTGTGTGTGTGTGTGTGTGTTTTCAAGCATTATCATGATTCGCAGTATTATCACAATATTCTTTCATGCTGTTTTTATGTTTTTATAATGGTTACTTTTCAGGTTACTTAACAGTACAACCATATACAATGATACATGGTAACAAAAACTAAAAGAAAAAGATTTTAGACCAAAATACTATACTATATTATTATTGTCAAATGAAATTATAGTATAAAGTATAAATTAAGGTATAGAACTGCAAATCATAGAATGTGCATTCACTGTATCACGATACGATATCTCTGAAAAGGCATATCGTACGTGCGTACAGGATGTGGGTTGGTTGGGGTCGAGGCAGCCAGGCTGTCTGGATAAAGATGTCAGACACACACACACACACACACACACACACACACACACACACACACACACACACACACACACACACACACACACAAAGAGTACACACTACACACACAGAGTACACACATGCACAAGTAACAATATATTCTTCCTAGTTTCATCTCTGGCTATCTCTGTCTGTCTGTCTGTCTGTCTGTCTGTCTGTCTGTCTGTCTGTCTGTCTGTCTGTCTGTCTGTCCTGGGCACAATGCTGGCAGAGTGGTGATGTCACTTTTATGCCATCAGTCTGAAATGTGACCCTCTCTGTTGCCCGTTCCACAGCCTCAGGAGGGGGAGAGATGAAAATGGAGAGGGAGGGAGGGAGAGGGAGAAGGAGAAGTGCAAAACAAAAAAGTAAAATGAGAAGGACAGGGAAATGGAGATGGGAAGACAAATGGAAGGGTACAGTTGTATGGGAAGAAAGAGATGGGGCATCGAGAGAAAGAAGAGATGTTATAGAAAAGTGGAGGAAAGAGCAACAAGGGAGAATAGTAATGATGAAGGATCATTCTATTTTGTCCTCATCACATTTCCTCTGTTCTCCAGGTAGTTTGATTCAATGGGCCAAATTCATACAGTATATATTCATATAGAGGATGGACGGACGGACGCTTGCATGCATGCACAGATTGCAGTCACACACACAGTCACGCAGGCACGCACGCACACACACACGCACACACACGAACATCGCTACTAAGTTGGAAAGCACGTATACACCTACACACGTGTGTGTCACCTGTTGGCTAGTGTCACTATCTTACTGTTGTGTGTGAGTCAGTCTGAGGTTTAAATGGGACTCTGGGAGACATGTTGAGTGTCGTTTTTCCCTTGAGCATGAAGTTGTGGTCTCGGGTGAATAACAGGATCCCACATGTGGTTTGCGGCGTGTGTATGTGTGTGTGTGTGTGTGTGTGTGCACGCGAGTGGAGAGACAGACAAACGTATCCTTAAAACGGTAATGAGGTGGGAAAGCCCCTTCACTTTTTGCTCCATAATTCCTCCATCCTTTGTGTTATTTGTGTATGGGTGCACGCATGCGGCCGTGTGTGTGTGTGTGTGTGTGTGTGTGTGTGTGTCTCCCCATAGCCCTGGGGCATATCTCTGTCCTTTCCCTAACCCGGGATATGTTGAGTGAATAACTTGGAAACTTGGAGTGCTCTGACATTCCCTCCATGTAACCAAAAATCTGTTTTTGTCGTAAATGGCCTCTATAGCCGAATAGATAATGCAGCTGGTTGGTGCATGGGCAGTGGTACTCAGAAAGAACTACCACAATATGGAAGTACTATGTTGATGTCATGGCATCAGACATACTGTAGCACGTACGTATACAGTAGGGCAGTATAGGCTATGCTATGTCTCCATGTGGATGAGCACACCTGCACTCAGCCCCCAATGGTCCTCTGTAATTAAACACACCATGACACGGTTTCCCTGGGCTACGCTACGTGTCACATCCATTCATCCCCTCCATAGACAAACTATATCAGCCTCACTCCACACCTCACACTTACACATACACCAACCCATCATGTCAGATCATCATAGCACGCGTCTCCCTCTCTCGCACACACACACGCACACATATACACGCACACACACACACACGCATGTGTTTTCTACTCAATGTGTGTCTCATAGGAGGGCTGTGGGCAGTTTAGAAACCGTCCTCCAGTGACATCATCATTAGGCAGACTTTTCTTTTAAACAAGATTTTTTTACAAAAATGTTTAGATTTTCATTATCGTGAGAACGATGGCTTCCATTTTCGCATTGCAACTTTTCAGGAATAGAAAGCCTTCCGTTTCTATTAGCTTGTATTCCCCATCGATGATGTCACTGGAGGACGGTTTCTGAACTGGCCACAGCCCTCTTATGAGACACAGACCAAGTAGAAAAGAATTGCGCAATTTTTTCATGATTATTACTATTAGTGAGGACCTATTATATGAAAATAGGTTGAAAAGTGGTCCTTTAAGTCTGGTAAGGCTATGCTCGGACGTAGAATAGATATACGTCTCACACACACACACACACACACACACACACACACACACACACACACACACACACACACACACACACACACACACACACACACACACAGTCACAGTCACAAAGTCACACGCACGTGCACACACACCAGCTGGGAATGTTAATCCTGTGTGTTTCCCTCAGATGATCAGAGAACAGACTGAAGCTGTTTATTGAGATACAGAGGCCTATTAACACCAACTGGTAAACAGTGGGACACATATGCCTCAGAAAACACCCCAAGGGGCGTGTGTGTGTGTGTGTGTGTGTGTGACTTGTGTGTGTGCGTGTGCAGTGCACATTGTCATTGTCTCCGCCAGGCCGATGGCGTGGCTAAGACAATGTCTTCGCCCCTGTCTGTCCGTCCATCTGTGTACAGCTAATCTACGGCACTGTTGGCCCGATCGACGTGAAACTTCGGGTTACTTTAGTAACCTCAGTTATATAAGTGACTCGAGAGAGAGAGTCATACGGGGTCCAAGCCACTAGATGGCGCAGGCACACAGCCTAACATACACTCACGGAACAATTCCATTGGATCGTGAACTGTCGCTCATGGCGTGGTTATGTCCCCACCCACTGGGTATATAACCTAAGGTCCGCCCTGAGCAACGTCATTCCTATCAACCTGCTTTCTGACGTCTTAAAGAAGACAGAAGGGCGACTTAATGACTCTCTCTCTCGAGTCACTTATATAACTGAGGTTACTAAAGTAACCCGAAGTTATCTTAAGTACCTCTCGGAGAGAGTCATATGGGGAACATAACGCTCCCGTATGATCGCCTTCGGCTGATAGAAAAATATTCGACCCTAGGATCATCTCCATTGGAGAGAGACCAAACGCAAAGGAGGCCCAAGAAGCCAACCCTGCGCGTTCACCCAAAAGAGACATCCTTTATAAAAGATGTCCTTGACCCAGGGCCGACAGCTCTGCTGTTCCAGCCCTGCCGGTCAAAAAACACGATAGTCATCCACCCATAACGGTCAGGGGCCAGAAAGGGACCTCTTGACCTTATGAGGATGCCCTTGACCCAGGGCCGACAGCTCTGCTGTTCCAGCCCCGCTGGTCAAGAAACACGATGGTCATCCATCCCTAACGGTCAGGGGCCAGAAGGGACCACTTGACCTCGTGAAAATGTCCCTGACCAAGGGCCGACAGCTCTGCTGTTCCAGCCCCGCCGGTCAGAAGACAACCCGCCGCAGCGCAGACATCCTGAATAGGGACACCCCTGGCCAGGGCCCAGGATGCAGACAAACCTCTTGTAGAGTGTGCACGTAGGCCCTCTGGGGGCTCAGTACCACACGAGGTATAGGCTAAACGTATAGCCTCCACAATCCACTGCGAGAGTCTTACTTTCGAAATGGGTTTACCCTTCCATTGGGAACCCCAGGCCACAATGAGCTGCTCACCCAGCCTGAAGGGGGCAGTTCTTGACCTGTAAACTTTCAAGGCTCTCACCGGACAGAGACAATGTAGTCTCCTATCCTCCACTGAAGAGAAGGGAGGAGGATGGAAGGCCGCGAGATCCACGGGCGAGCAGCCCGCGGGAAAAGTCTTAGGTAGAAACGAAAGGTTCGGCCTGAGCGTGACCCTGGTGTCATTACCACTGAATCTCAAGCAGCTGCTGCTTACTGAGAGCGTGTGCATGTCACCAGCCCGCTTCGCCGTTGTCAGGGCAACGAGCAGAGCGGTCTTCAGAGAGAGGAACTTCAGGTCCACCATTTCCAGTGGCTCGAAGGGGTCTCTCATTAAGGAGTCCAGGACTATTGTCAGGTCCCACGAGGGGACCAGAGACCTGGCGACCGGCCTGAGGCGTGTAACTCCTTTCATGAATTGACGGATCAGCAGGTGTTCACTGATTGGTCTGTTGTTCATACCAACCTGATAGGCCGCTATGGCCGCCAGGTTGATCTTGACTGAGGAGAGGCCAAGACCCCTGTCTAGGAACTCCTGTAGGAAAATCAGAATGTGTCTCACAGACGCCTGAAAAGGGAAGACCTCTTCCTGTCTGTCCGAGCACCAACGCTCAAACACATGCCAGGCAGTGTTATAGCGTCGTCTGGTGGAGGCAGCCCTGGCACCAAGGGTCGTTTCTACGACATTCGGAGGCAGGCCAGTCGCTTCTAGCGAACGCCCCTTCACGGGCCAAACCCAGAGATCTAGGTCCTGAGGACGTGGGTGAAAGATCTCTCCTCCGGCCTGGGTCAGCAGGTCCCTCCACAGAGGGAGCTGCCCTGGTTCTTTGAACAGGAGAGGGACTATGTCCTGTCTCCAAGATCCCCAGGCTGGAGCTACTAGTAGCAGCTCTGATCCCTGATCCCGCACCCTGGCTAGGTCATGCGGAATCAGTTCCAACGGGGGGAACACGTATAACAGAGAACACAGGCGAGAGGACCGGAGTCCCCCCTGCCTGTTGATGTAACAAACCGTCGTGGTGTTTTCGGAAACGAACCAGGACGTGGTGACCTCTGAGGAATTGTTCGAATTCTCGGAGTGCCAGGAACACTGCCAGTAGTTCCAAGTAGTCGATGTGGGAGGAGCGTAATGCGGCATCCCACACGGCATCCTCCCGTCGTGGGTGGCGTCCCAACCGGAGAGGCTGGCGTTGGTGGTGACCAACCTCCTGACTGTGGGGAGACCCATCGGGATCCCCTCCGTCAGAACACCTCAGTTCGACCACCATTTCAGAGCTAGAGTGCAGTTCGAGGACACTGTCACCCTGGCCGAAAGTGCGTGTAGATCGCTGACCCTCATAGCGGACGTCAGGGCGACTAGGAGGGCTGGCTTTAGTGTAAGACATTTTAGGTCAGCCGTCTGCAGTGGTTCGAAGGGCTCATTGTTAGAGCCCTGAGGACTAGAGACAGATCCCAAGAGGGGACCAGTGGTCTGTTGATCCTGTGTACCCTGCGCCCTTCACAAACTGTTTCGCCAGCGGATGTCTCCATACTGTCTGGTCGTTAACGCCCATTTGGCAGGCCGAGATGGCTGCTAAGTGGGTTTTCACTGAGGAGAGGCCTAGACCTCTGTCTAGGAACTCCTGCAGGAATGTCAGGGCGTAAACTACTGAAGCTTGGAATGGGATAACCTGGTTAGGTCGTTCTGAGCACCACTGCTCGAACACGCCCCAGGCTGTTTCGTAGCGGGTCATTGTCGACTGGGCTCTGGCCTCCTGAATCGTTGAGACAACATTCGGAGGGAGACCGGCCTCAGTCAGCATTAGCCTCTCACGGGCCAGACCCATAGGTGTAGGTCCTTGGGGCAAGGGTGGAAGAGGGATTTCAGCCAACGCTGAAAAAGGCCTCATATGGAGTCTGTCCAGACCTATCAGAGGCCATCCGTAGACACGTACCCAGTGGAAGTGTGCGGCCTGACCTGAACATGGTCATGCACTTCAGGTTGTTGACTCTGTCCCGACTCAGCGGAGCCCTGTAGGAGACAGAGTCCAGAGTGATGCCCATGAAATCTGTGGATTGGGTAGGCGTCATCATGCTCTTGGCTAGGTTTATCCTGAAAAACCCAGTGAGGTCGCATGGGACACGACCCGAGTCGTGTTCCTCGCGGCCTCCTCCGCTGAATCCGAACACAGGAGACAGTCGTCTATGTAACTGGACACCCATAGACCCAGAAGTCTCAGGGGTGCCAGAGCGGCCTCCGTACAGTGGACGAACACTCTGGGACTGAGGGACACCCCGAATGGAAGGACCGTGTACTCGTAAGCCTTTTCCTGGAACCCAAACCGCAGGAACTTCCTGTGAGGTGGGTAAATAGGGACGTGGAAATAGGCGTCTTTTAGATCTATGGATGTGAACCAGTCGCCTGGGCGTATGGAGCGCACCAGAGACTCGGCCGTCAGCATCTTGAACTGAAAAGACTTGAGGTGCCTGTTGAGTATCCGCAGGTCCAGGATGGGACGTAGACCCCCCCCCTTTTTCTTGACCAGAAAGTAGCGGGAGTAGAACCCGCTGCGACGCTGGGCCAAGGGTACCTCTCTGACGGCATCCTTCTCCAGCAAGGAAGCTATCTCCTGTTGGAGAATCAGACCCTCCGGACCCCTGGCGTTGGTGAAGATGACCTCTGAAAACGCCGGGGGTGTTCTGGCGAACTGGGGTCTGTAGCCCTTCACTATGGTGTTGAGGATCCACGGGGATGCTCCGCACCACTCCCACAGTGCCAGGTGCTTGGCTAGTGGGTTCTCTCCGGCTATGGGAGGCACGCCCCGCCTGGAGGTAGTGTTCCCTGGCATGTCGGAGAAAAATTGGGCATGACCCGTCTCCCCAGTGGCGTTTTGGTACGCCACTGACCTTATGCCAATATGCCCTGCCCCACTGCATCGGGGGGGCCCATGGGGCCCCCGTGGCAGTGGGTTCATGTCCACCCCCCTCCGTGGATATTGTTTTGTTGTCTTTTTGTATTGTGTACTGTACTACAGAAAAAAGTGCTGTACTTGTGCAAACAATATCGAGGGACCTGGCTACAGGGACGTCCAGGACGCCCACCTGTGCCATGGTCCAGAAGCGCATTGCGGGCGGACTGGACGTGCAGTCCGAGACTGCTACGTCCGGTGCTGGGCCCGGCGCATGGGGGGAGGGTAGGGTGTGTGTCACTTCGGCTGCTGGTCAGGGCCTCGCAGCCTGGACGCTGCACCTCCACGTTGAGGGTCATCCTCTCGAGTGCGCCTCTGAAGAGGTCTCCGGGGATGATAGCACCCTTGGAGAACTCTCTCTGGGCAACGGGATCCAGACCAGGTGAGGCTTCCAGCCACCTAGAGGTGATGGAAGCCGTGGCCATAAGGCCGGTCAGGTCGGTGAGTCAGTACGTGAAGGTCACAATTTTCTCATGTAGGCGACGAACTCTAGCCAACTGTTCAGGAGTAGGGGCGTGGCCCATCTCCTGAAGAAGGGAGCTCTGGGAGCCCTGGAGTAACGTTGAAGCATTGAGATGCCTCCCAGACGCTACTACGGGGGGAGGGACACGAGAGCAGTGCGGAGTAGCCGGGAGAGTCATGGGCTCCTTCCAGCTAGCCGTGTAATGTGCTCTGAAAAACCTGGGACAGGGGAAGCAGTGGTCCCCCGACAGTGATTTTTGTCGTGTACATACTGTGCAGCTTGGCCACAGACCCACCCATGGTGGGGGTCTGTGTCAAGAGCTTTTGCCTTTCTTTGGGGAGCGGTCCCGGTGTGCAGTCTGGGGCTGCTACACCCTGGACGGGGCCCAAGGCATGGGAGAGCGTCTGAGCACGCTCCTCCTGGAGACGGAGTTGCAGGGTCCGATTGGCCCCTCCAGAGACGCTGTGCCGGTCGTAATCCTGGCAGCCGTCATGTTGGCTGTTGGACAGCAACGTGAGGCATTCAGTGACCGTAAGAGAGCAGCGTGAAACAATAGCCGAAGTAGCTCCGATGCTATGGCTATGTCATAGACGAGTTGGTGTGGCACCTTGAAAACAGCCTATCTGGAAAGCTAAACATGCTAGGGTGGCGTCGGCCATCCAACGAGGTTGCTACTCCCGACCTCGAAAAGGTTAGCTAAACAGCTAAACAAACCTAGCTTCACAATGTACATACCTGTAATGTTGAGGGAAGCAGTCGGTTGTCGAGGGTCGTTGGGGAGCCACGTCGATTGAGACTCGTGCCTTCGGCCGCTGCGTGAAGTAGTAGTAGTGTCGGTGGAGGCCTAAGACTGCATCCGACACCCCGTTGTCGCAACCACCGGCTCAGGGGAGCCTCGTTGGTGGGCTGACGAGATCCCGCTGGAGGGAGAGCAGTACCCAGAGCAAGCCGGCGAGGCCTGGCTGATATCTTGGGTCTGGCTCCACAGGTCTGTTTACCAGTGAGGTGAAGAGCATGTGGAGCTTGTTGTTGGCGGTCCGAGCCGCCTTCCCGGCAGGGGAGGAGCCCAGGAAGGACTCGTCACTGTGTCTCTGAGACGCGTCAAGGTTGAGGGGTCTGAAGAGAGAGGACGAGGTGGTGGGCTGACGAGATCCCGCTGGAGGGAGAGCAGCACCCAGAGCAAGCCGGCAAGGCCTGGCTGATGTCTTGGGTCTGGCTCCACAGGTCTGTTTACCAGTGTGGTGAAGAGCGTGTGGAGCTTGTTGTTGGCGGCCCTTATCACCCCCGCAGGCCATCTTGGGTGCTGGTGTAGCTTGAAGAAGGAACCAGCAGTCCAGGACATTGTAGAAACACTTCACTTTTAAGTTATAATATAATATCATTATAAATAATAATATATAATATAACCAAAATGTTGTGAGGAAAACTGTCTGTAACTCACAACCGGATAAAGGAGAAAAGTGGCGGTGGAGTAGAAGAGTAGGACTCGTGGTGCTCCACTGGGAACTGGGGAGGGCTGTCGCCACCCCCGCAGGCCATCTTGGGTATTGGTTGTAGTCTGAGAAGAAACGGTAGCCCAAGAGGAAACTTCTTTTTCTTTTATAGTTATATTATAATATTATTGTTTTAAAAACTAATAATATATAATACAACAGTAAAAAGAGAGTGAGGAGAAAATCTGGTACTCACAAGTTTGTAGAAGACGGTGAGGATAAAGCTATAATATATATAATATTATTGTTTGACAACTAATAATATATATATATATTACAACAATAAGAGGATAAAGTCACAGTATATATATTATTGTTTTACAACTAATAATATATATATTTGCAACAGCAACGTAGTGTGAGGAGAAGGATCTGGCACTCACAAAACAGTGTTGAAGAAACAGGAGTCCAAACAGAGAGAAAACCACGTTTTGCAACTGTGGCTGCTGTTTCTAGAAGGGAAGGCCGCAAAGCCTGGGACTCGCGTAGCGAGGCCGTCACGCTGTTGTTGTATCAGGTCCGACGTACAGCAGGGCTTCCGTCGGCAGCGTGGATTGCGTCACGTAGAGTAGGGCCGTGGATCTCTAACCCGCACGTGCGAGGGACGCTAGAGAGGGCTAAGTTAGCGCCTGACGGCTGGAAACTTAGCTAACGTCTCGCGGAGCTAAGAGGCTAGCGGCTGCGTTCGCGGGAGCTAGCTAACCCAAGGGGCTAGCGAAACTGCGGAGGCTAGATAGAGCAGCGCTGGTTAGCTTGTAGCTGGGCAGGTGAGCTAGAGAAAAAAACTTCGGGCCTCGTTCTAATGCTTATCAGCTTATAGTAGTGCTACGTTGTGCAACAGTAGACTAAGGCTAAGCTAGCAGAACAAAGGGACGCAACGTGGCTAGCAAGGGGGAAACAAAGTTTCGGGGATAGCTAGCAAGAGGACAAACCACAAGCCGCCGTACGGCCCACTTGAGTTTTAATGTCCTTAAGATAACTTACTGGCTTTTAAAGCTGGAACGTCCGTGAGTGAGAGAAGGACACCAACGTAGGACTGCGAATTTCCGCGGCACAAGTTTAAAACCCGTCCTTTATGGAAAACAATTTTCAACAGTCGAAAAGGTGATTCTCTTGTTTAAGACGTGTATGCGTAGCACAGAAAGCGAGGAATGACGTTGCTCAGGGCGGACCTTAGGTTATATACCCAGTGGGTGGGGACATAACCACGCCATGAGCGACAGTTCACGATCCAATGGAATTGTTCCGTGAGTGTATGTTAGGCTGTGTGCCTGCGCCATCTAGTGGCTTGGACCCCGTATGACTCTCTCCGAGAGGTACTTAAGATAACTGTGCACACACACTCCCTGGAGGCCAGAACCCAAATCTACTACGCCTACAGAGTTAATGTGATCAAGATGTATTCGTTTGACCAAAGTTTGAGAGTTTTATTATAGAAAGAGAGTGGGTTCATAGGTCACACAGTATTAATTAAAAACATACAAATCTTTTCATCAGGCTTGTATCTTAAAAGCCTATAAATCACAAATATTCCTTTGCTGCATTGTCCAATAGGGTGGCTATCATTTATCTTACCGGTATCTAGTACTACATCCCCTCAGTAGTCCTTCATTCTCTCTCTCTCCCTCACTCTCGCTCTCTCTCGTCTCCCTCTCCCTTTCTCTCTCTCCCTTTCTCTCTGTACCTTTCTCACTCTCTCTCTCTCTCCCTCTCTCTCTCTCTCCCTCTCTCTCTTTCCCTCTCTCTCTCTCTCTCTCTCTCTCTCTCTCTCTCTCTCTCTCTCTCTCTCTCCCTCTCTCTCTGTCTCTCTCTCTCTCCTCGGCTCTCTCTCTGTACATTTCTCACTCTCTTCTCAGTTCACTGTTTGCTTTCTGCTTTGTACCTGAGTGTAGCAGAAGCAGGTGATAGAGGAGATAGCAGAAGTGGTTGCAAGGTAAAAGGGGGAGGTGGGAGGAGACTTATTGTCCCTGTAGGCCTCCGCTGTCACCACCACTTGTTTTATTCTGCCACATGGGGGACCGAGTTGGATAATTGGATTCAGGTGTCTTCCCGCATACTCCTAGAGATGTCTTTACGTACTTACTGTGCGTGCGTGCGTGCGCAGAAAGGCTCCTTCTCCTGCTAACTGGCCCTTAAGTCTGATGCAATCTCCTTGGTTCTCCCTGAAAACACATAGGGTTCTCTCCTCTGCTCCAGAGCACATATACAGTTCAGAGAGAGAGAGAGGTAGAGGGAGGGGGAGAGAGAGAGAGAGAGAGAGAGAGAGAGAGAGAGAGAGAGAGAGAGAGAGAGAGTCCGTGAAGAGGAATAATCAAAACAACAGCATACTGCACTTTGCATAACATGCCTAGCTGGTGGTTGTGGAGATGAAAGCAGGTGTGCGCCAGGGGGACTTTGTGTATACAAGTGAAAGTCTGTGTGTGTGTGTGTGTGTGTGTGTGTGTGTGTGTGTGTGTGTGTGTGTGTGTGTGTGTGTGTGTGTGTGTGTAGTGGGGGCAGACAGAAAGGCTGCGGAACATCTGGATTCTGGTGATAGCTATGCTCACATGCGTTACAGGGCAAATTAATCAAACCTGGAGGGGAGACTGTCAGGTGTGTGTGTGTGTGTGTGTGTGTGTGTGTGTGTGTGTGTGTGCGTGTGTGCGCGTGTGCGTGTGCGTGTGTGCGTGTGTGCGCGTGGGGATGGTATCAATTTAGAATCGACACACGTTCCGGCACACCCCAGAGCCGGCTGTACGGTCACCCAGGAGGGATGGGGAAGTGGGGGTGGATAGAAGAATGGAGAGAGGACAGTGACAGTATAAATCAAAGGTGTTCATGTTAGCATGGTGACTATAGTCAATACTGGAGTAGAAATCGTGCCCATGCAGTGAGGAGAGGACAAACACAATGTACTGTACTGTCGCCGTCTGGAAATCTGTGTCCCTTATTTGGAGACAACGGCGACAAACATCATTTACACTCCACTTGCAAACACAGCCCCAAACTGTTGGATCTGGTTCAAGATGAACATTCATCGTTGCAGCGATGCTACTGTAGGCTGCCTGAGTACTGCTTTGTTTTGTTGAAAGTCCTTGTGTAGACTGGATGTTTTTATGGAAAGAGGAAAAACTAAATGCAATTACAATTTTGCATTATATTAAAGCAGTAAGCCACAAGAGGTGTCAGGTTACAGTGTATTTTATAATGGCTGAGAGACGTGGTGAGGCACGACGCAAAGTGAAGTGTCTCCTCCAACCCTCTCAGACATGATAAAGTACAGGTAACCTGGGACCTCGCGTGGCTTATTGCTTTTCTTAAACGGTTACAAACATGGCACCATGAAAATCATAAAACTATTGCTAATAATTCACTCGGGAAAGTAGTTACACTTTGCAGCCACCAGGAAGAGACACTTCCTTGTTTACCCAGGCCATCGAGCCAAGCTGTGTGTTATTCATCAACTTTTGCCAAACAAACACATTGAGGAACAACACTTAAGTGTTAGGTCAATCTCATGGTAACTAACATATTCGATAGAAATTAATTTTCTTTAGCATTTTGTCTGTGAACAATACATGAAAACAACTAGCATAGCTACTTAGCAAAGCAACCGAGGTATTGCGAGGGTGATCAGCTGTGTTGAAGAGGGAATAGGGTGTGCTTGCTGTATACAAGCCCGCCCGGATCCACTCATTCACTGCCCTATATGAGCGCGGGTAATGCTTCGAAGCCCGCACGGCCAGGGTTGGTAAGGAAATCAAGCGCTTCCCATACCTAGTTCAGCTACAGCACCGTAAAAAGAAACGACGCACCTGGGATTGACATAAACTGCCACATTTTCCAAAACAATTATTAAAAATAAATGAAAACAGTAGTTGAAAAAACATGGCCCTCTCACGTATCCGAAGAACAATATCAGTCACCAGAAAAAAGATGTTTTCGATTAATTTATCATGGTTAAAATGGAGTTTTACACTATGTGATAGTGTAAAAATGAGAGAGATAACTCTCAGAGTTATAATCATACTCAGGATATTACTGTACGGGATGTCTCTCCTCTGCTTCTCTCTGTGAGGGCCTTGGGAAGGCAACAGAGGCAAAGCACCATCACTTATTCCCTTGCCTGACTGGATGGTCGATAGGAATTAGCATTCCGCCCAATGAAAGCTTCAGGGATTTACAAGCCACTAACAGTAGAGACACTCCCTGTCCCCATATACTTTGCATCAGTGTTGCATCAGTGTTGCACACGGAAGGTCGTGCAAGGAAAATAGCTGATCTACATGCACAAAATGCATCATTGCAGCATATGGTAAATGGTGCATTTATATAGTGCCTTTATCCAAGGCGCTTTACAGAGATTGTGCATTACATTCACACACGCATTCACACACCGATGCCGGAGGAAACCATGCGAGGCACATCGGGAGCAATTAGGGGTTCAGTGTCTTGCTCATGGACACTGGGAACCTTGAGGTTTCCATCCAGTCACTCTACCCCTGAGCCACTGCCACCCTGTCGCCATGCACTGCAGCATGTTGTGAAATTGTAGATTGCCTGTTTTCGGCGTGCAACTAAGTGTAAATCCCCCTTTGTTCCATCATCTTTTCTAATGGCTGCTAGATATATAAAAGATTAGAACCAAAATCACATGAAGGAGTCAGTTAAACTTGGTCCTTTGATTGAAAACAAATGTCATAAAATTTAGTTTTCCTCTGGCTGGTAGTTTGAACCACACACGGCATGTACTGTACACACACAATAATTGCAGAGCGTGTGTGTGTGTGTGTGGGGGGGGGGGGGGTTACCTCTGTGGCCTTGCTGTTCTTCTTCCCCATGTTAATGTAAGTGTATTATATCAGCATTGATTTTCTCTCCCGCACGACTGTTATCGACAATTGAATACATCATGTTAACTGCTAGAGCGCGGCCGGTCAGGGGTTTATGCAGTGGTCAATGTTGGGTCAAGAGTGAAGCGCAGGAACTATGTTATGTACTTCTACAGTACAGTGTGTACTATGTTATGTACAGTACTACTACAGTACAGTGTGTACTGTATAGTAGTACATAACTACTGTTAGTTTGTACCAGATGTTGCTGAACATCATTTGTTGAACATTCTCTGTTTCTAGGTCATCGTTTTATATTGTGGGAGGTTTAATTAGATGGGACATTCATCTCTCTCTTCTCTTGTAATAGTTTATTAGTCCACCCTTTTTCTTCTTCTTCTACTTCTTCTACTTCTTCGCAGCACTGGCATGCAGAGATTTTAATGATCATGAACCTGGAAAGGATTCCAAATTGCAAAGATTTAATTGAGAATAATGACAGGGAAATTCATTAATCTAAATGTAAGGTTGTGGTAGGGGGGTTGTTTCGTCTCCAATTGCTCAGTCCAACCCCAGCCCAGCCACTCACTCAAAAGGAACATGTGAAAATTGCATTAGGTGATGCAGGGTATAAATCAACATGACGAATCTCTCCCCTCACCTTAATTGCGTTTCGCTCAGCAGAAAATCAGACAGGCCCGGTCGATGTTTTGGTAGCTCGGAGTGCTGATGTACTGCCGTGAAGATTGATTGGATTTGGCAGCCCGGCGTTATTTAAGGTTAAACAAAATATATAAACATGTATATTTTGGGTAATGTTATACGATCCTACAAGTCCTTTTACCGTGTCTTTAAGATTAGAGTACGGAATAGGATTCAGGAAGATGACCCGCCCGGTTGGCTCGGTAATGAACCTCTCATTAGGCAGCACCTCCCATGGTTTGAATGACACCTTGGGGACAACTCCACAGGTCTATTTAAATCACCACAGACCAGCATCCTCCAGCTCCTTTCTGTCTGCCTCTGAGCCCAGAGCCTCCTGTGAGAGTCTATTTAAATCACCACAGACCAGCATCCTCCAGCTCCTCTCTGTCTCTGAGCCCAGAGCCTCCTGTGAGAGTCTATTTAAATCACCACAGACCAGCATCCTCCACCTCCTCTCTGTATCTGAGCCCAGAGCCTCCTGTGAGAGTCTATTTAAATCACCACAGACCAGCATCCTCCAGCTCCTCTCTGTCTCTGAGCCCAGAGCCTCCTGTGAGAGTCTATTTAAATCACCACAGACCAGCATCCTCCAGCTCCTCTCTGCCTCTGCCTCTGAGCCCAGAGCCTCCTGTGAGAGTCTATTTAAATCACCACAGACCAGCATCCTCCAGCTCCTTTCTGTCTCTGCCTCTGAGCCCAGAGCCTCCTGTGAGAGTCTATTTAAATCACCACCGACTACCAGCATCCTCCAGCTCCTCTCTGCCTCTGCCTCTGCCTCCTGTGAGAGTCAGGGGGTTAATGGTGGCGAGACCCCCCTCACAGCGCGTACACACCAACCTGGCTCAACTCATCACTCCCAGCCGGCCACTGGCCTAATCTGTGATTATGTGTCAAGCAGTGGGCCATTTATTCCAGATTAATTTATTCATCCTCCTAGGGTGGCTTGGCCGCTGCAGGGGGGATTGATGGTGTAATATATCTGAGGAAAAGAGAGGGAGAGAAAAGGAGAGAGAGAGTGGGTGATAATCTGTTTCTATCCTTATGTTCAGTGTAAGGCTGGATACAGGTTTCCCATACAGCTGCCATCACTGGTCCAATCCAGTCCTTCTTCTCACATCGCTTCACAAAACCCCCAAGCAAATCTACATGTGTGACAGACAATTACAGGAAAACCAAATGAAGATTAGTGAGGTTCAATAGCCTACAACTTCATCCCATTGTTAATTATGCCTTGTGGACAGGTCATAATTTACTTAATATTTCTCTCCTGGTAGAGAGATTTAGATTGAGTGAATATTTAGTCTCTCTGCATGGGTCTCCTGTGTTAAAAGAGTTCCCTGAGATTGTGTCTTCATCTTTGGCTGTGTTAATCTCTTTTAGTTGTTTCGTAGTAATTGTCTTCGTAATACGACACTGTCGTGCAGTGACGTATAGATCATGACACCTCTCAGCAGTGGTGGAAAAAGTACTCAAAGTTGTTTACTAAAGTAAAAGTATGAATTCTGCAATATAGAATGTTGCAAAACTCTAAGTACTGGACCCTCATCTGGTTTGATAGACAGGTAGTGTGTGGCGGCTGGGTGGTGTGTGACAATCCGGTTGAAGTATACCTTGGTACGGCGGCGGCGGTCGACAGGCCTGGGAGAACAATAACGCGACACTAGATACAGTAGACAGTATCACGCTAAAAGGTTCACAAGTTTATTATACACATACTGGAAATATATAGCTGGATCCTAATGACGTAACTAACAACACTTGAGACATAACAACCGCTTACTGCAGCAAGCTGACCTTGCTGTCTGAGATGTCTCCAGTAGCTCCTATAAAGTATGCTACAGTTCAGTCAGTACACAATACATAACAAGTACACTGTGCTCTCACGTACAAGTACACAGCCATGGGCCATCAGATTATAACATAGAACTACTCTGTTACAAGTAAAAGTCCGGAATTCACAATGTAAAGTACAAATGCACTGTGCCATTTCAAGTTTTTGTATATAGGGCTGAAGTGGTTAATGTATGTTTTACAAATAATATTCAAAATCTACAAAGTAACTAGTAACTAAACTTATAGTATAATACATGTAGTGGAGTAAAAGTACAATATTTGGATCCGAGATGTAGTGGAGTAGAAGTAAAAGTATTTGAAATAGCACATACTCAAGTATAGTACAAATACCTCAGAATTGTACTTAAATAAATGTACTTAGTTACTTTCCAGCACTGCCAGTGCCTCTCATGTTATTGGTGTGCAGGTGAAGTGAGTCTCTGAAGATCTGTGGTGTTTCACTACAGAGCTCCTCTAGTCTAGCGGATCGGCTTGGCTGAAAGGGTTGGTGCTGCTGGGATTTCAGAAACAGACACGCACGAGCGTCTCACACGCACACGCGCGCACACACACACACACACACACACACGCACACAGCAGACTCCCAACAAATCCCCAAAAGTCCAGAGGTAGACAGCTCTAAGCAATTACACCTATAGAGGCACTTTGTAAAGGGCTGTGTGTGTGTGTGTGTGTGTGTGTGTGTGCGTGTGTGTGTGTGTGTGTGTGTGTGTGTGTGTGTGTGTGTGTGTGTGTGTGTGTGTGTGTGTGTGTGTGTGTGTGTGTGTGTGTGTGTGTGTGTGTGTGTGTGTGTGTGTGTGTGTGTGTGTGTGTGTGTGTGTGTGTGTGTGTGTGTCTAAATAAAGGGATTATAAATAGAAGTATTGTCTGTTGCTTCTGCAAGCCCTCAATATTATAGATAGACAGACAAACCGCAGAGTGGACAGACAGAGAAAGAAACATTTGGAGAATTCTTAAGCTTCTAAATGTCCAATCTGGTCCTTTAAGCCAGACCTTCAGTGGCACCACAAAGGTCAGGGACAGATGGAAGCAGTCTTTGTGACCAGGAAGTGATTTGGTTGGTATGGTAATACAGTTGGTATATGGTAATACAGGTAGGTCAGTTGGTATATGGTAATACAGGTAGGTCAGTTGCAGTCTGCTGCTGCAGTGAAGCGACACACTCGGGTGCAGCTGGATTAAAATAAAGTAGGGCATCGGAGAGTAAATGCCAAGTGTGTCTTTCTTTAGACTAAAACAAAGGTTAAAGTGTCACACAGAGTAGAAGCATCGCTACAGAGAACACCGTGCAGCGTCTTAATAATGCCACCCACATAAGGGCACAGCGCATGCCTCTCCACTCCAGTCACAATGATTCCGTCAGCGTTCGAGAACAACACTACAGGATGTAAAGGAAAACAGTGGATCTTCTCCACTCTCTGTCTTTCCTTCACACACATCCATTCTCTCCTCTCTGCTCTGTCCTCCCCAGATGCGCTGCATTAATTCCACAGCTGCTGTCCCCATTAATGTTCACAGTCACAGCTTGTACGTACGCCCTCCCCTAGCTGTTCATGTGTGTATGTGGCATGCTCATGTGTACTACGTGCGTAGTTGCGCACGTGTGTGTGTGTGTGTGTGTGTGTGTGTGTAGCAGCTGCTAGCCCTCTACTTCCTTGTAAAACTATAGTAGCAGCATAGATCTACTCATTCATGGAGGAGTGTCATTAAGGTAATACTAATAGCTGAGGTTCACGTGCGCTAAGGGACAGATACACAAGCTATAGTGTGTGTGTGCACACATACGAGACACACACACACACACACACACACCATCATCATGGGTGGTCACTCAAAACGAGTATGACTCTCCTCTATAGGGTCATCTACAGTGGTTGTGGTTTCTGAGATGGCTCCACATTATTTGGGTGCTATGTGGGCGGGGGAAAGTAGAGGCGGTTGGTGCTGGCGGAGCCTGTTTCTGCCTTTCTTTGCGGTGCCGCTGCTTTGTCTCTACGACGCAGTGGCGTTCTATCTCATCATGTGTTGCTGCTCCGATCTCCTCCAGCGCCTGTCCAGTGCAATGTGCCCCAGTTGTTCAATGTGAGGTGGAACGTCTTTGGGTTGGTCTTGATGTTGTCCTTGTAGCATTTATTTTACCCATCAAGGGCTCACTGTCGCTGGCCTACCATCATCTGTTTGGTGTGTTGGACATGCAGATGACCAGATGGCCGGTCCTTCAGAGTTGGTGCTGCCTTATTATGGTGGTGATGCTGGACATGTTGGCTCCCTCCAGAACGTTGTTGTTGGTGCTACTGTCCACCAGGCTGATCCTCAGAATCCTTCATAAGGATGGTGGTATTGTTCCAAGGCTTTCAGGTCATGGACAGTAGGTGGTCCATGACTCGGCTCCATACTCCAGGGTGGGTATAGGACAACGGCTCTGTAAACATGGGGTTCCGGTTTTGGCCTTTGGGTGACATTTTTCCTGAGTCTGGTATATGCTCCAGTGGAACAGCTCAGACCATCGGTTCACCTCAGAGTCGATGTCAGTGTTAGAGGAGAGAAGGCTGCAAAGGTAGGGGAAGTCGTCAACATTTACACACACACACACACACACACACACACACACACACACACACACACACACACACACACACACACACACACACACACACACACACACAGCTCCTCAGCATCGGCAGCACCTGTTTAAAATACCTGCCTGAGATGATTTCAATAAGCCCCTCTTCACAGTTGGCTGTTTTTCCAACACATTACTCAGGTTGTCCCACTCCCCACCTGGCCAATGGGGGGTGGGGGGGTAGTGTTCCCTTCAAGGTCTATCGACCATTCAGATGACAGCCATTTTGTTCTCACGTCATACACACTATTAGGAGAGAACACTGCTGTTCCCCCAACATGCTAGCCCTGCTCATCATATTCCACTTATGAACATTAATATTTCTGAAGCGCATCAGCTGCTATCATTCAGTGCAGACCATTATCATGACTAAATGTTTTAATTTCTCATCACGTAGACGGCTCAGTGGTTATTTGATTGTTTACCCTACTACAGGCTGGGCTTTCGTGTAATGATTAAGTTCTGGTTAATGTATAAACGGAGCCATGCTCTGCTCATTAAAAATCTATGCTAAGTATTGATGCACAAGCGAGGTGAGAGTCCTACGTTTTAATTCTCTCTCTCCCTCCCCCTCTATTATACTTCCTGTGTTTCACTTATGCATTAAAATATGTTTACAAATGAAGAAGAATTGAAGGTCACAATTTGATTGGGAAATCATAACTCTGCTTTTGGTGTGTGCGTGAGTGCTTGAGTGCGTGTGCGTGTGTGTGTGTGTGTGTGTGTGTGTGTGTGTGTGTGTGTGTGTGTGTTGAGTTAAATCAGCACTCAGGGTTTTCGCAGTACTATAATACTGCACAGTATAGTGGGATGGTGACAGGCACTGTGACAGTGCACAGTATAGTGGGATGGTGACAGGCACTGTGACAGTGCACAGTATAGTGGGATGGTGACAGGCACTGTGACAGTGCACAGTATAGTGGGATGGTGACAGGCACTGTGACAGTGCACAGTATAGTGGGATGGTGACAGGCACTGTGACAGTGCACAGTATAGTGGGATGGTTACAGGCACTGTGACAGTGCACAGTATAGTGGGATGGTGACAGGCACTGTGACAGTGCACAGTATAGTGGGATGGTGACAGGCACTGTGACAGTGCACAGTATAGTGGGATGGTGACAGGCACTGTGACAGTGCACAGTATAGTGGGATGGTGACAGGCACTGTGCGGGTGATACTGCCACCCACCGCCTTATGGTAGCGTCAGTATTGCAACCTCAATTTGTCTCCATTGGTTGATAAGCCATGTAGTTACTGTCTACACTATAAGAGACAATTTATCCGTTTATCCTGTAATACAGTGACATATGATTGTGGTTGGCAGTGGGTTGATAAACATCCTCATCGGAGCATCCTCGTTTGTCTGTAATGGAGTGGGAAGTGTAGTCCTGTGCGCCTTCCCACTCCCTCTTCTCCCATAGAGACGGTTAAAGGACTACAGGGTGCCTTTATTGCTAATGGCTGCCTACATGTCACTCTGCTTCTGCATTATACTGTCACAGTCTGAGCTGTGAAGGATTGCTGTGCAGGACAGGGACAGTCATCTGCACGCAGAAATAAGCACACAAGCACACACAAATTAACACATCAACACGTATGTACATACACACACAGGTGTGTGTGTGTGTGTGTGTGTGTGTGTGTGTGTGTGTGTGTGTGTGTGTGTGTGTGTGTGTGTGTGTGTGTGTGTGCGTGCGTGCGTGTATTATTTATTTATAAGCAAGCAAAGCACAACGGATGTGAGACGGAGAGTGGGGGTTGTGTGAGCCTTGAACAGGAGGAATACAGGACTTTGGGGACCCATTCTATCATAGACCACAGCCCAGCAGTGCCTGCCTCGCCAGATAACAGCATTACTGCAAATTGAACTGGGTTTCTCTGCTGCTGTCTGCCTCTCCCTCCCTCCATCTCTCTCTCTCTCTCTCTCTCTCTCTCTCTCTCTCTCTCTCTCTCTCTCTCTCCATCATTCAATCCTTGCTTCTATCCATGTCACCTCCAACACACTCAACTCAACTCTCTGGAATTCATAACTTTTTGGGAAAATGATTCACCTCCATTCCGTAGAGGCTGCAGGAGACACACACACACACACACACACACACACACACACACACACACACACACACACACACACACACACACACACACACAGGAGGGAAAGGAATTGGATAATTATAGAGGAAAGGTGATAGACAGGTGTGGACAGAATAACACAGAAGGACAGTTAGACACAGAGGATGAGCACAGGTGTCTGCCAGGCCAGGTATGCAGGTTATTGTGGACTAACAATGTTGATGGAATATGAAAATTGGGTGATGCGTGATGTTTGAACAAAAATAATAATAATAATAATAAATATATTTTTTATTATTATTATTTTTGTTGTGGTGTTATAAGAGGACAATCTGCATCTTTCTTCCTCAGCCTAGTGAGAATGTGTGTTACACGGCAATCGGACACTGTGTTCATGATTTGGGTCACTTTGTTCAAAACTGACCACTTTGCAAACTTTCGAATCCAAAACAGCGTGCAAAACATGGTCTCTCGACAATTACAGGAAATGAATGGGAGAGGGTAATGATTGGGGGTTGGGGGGGGCTGATAAGATCTGAGGCTAGACTCTTCACTCCCATATGTTCCTTAATTAGGAAATATAATATGAAGAAAGGATTTAAGTTGGATCAAGTGGTAGAGATAATGGTTTTACCTATGGATGCCACAGAATTATAGATGCAATTACTGAGGCGCCCATCGAGGTCGGCCGTACCAAGAATGAGAACGGGCTCTTCCACAAAAGCCTCAGGCTACGAGATGAACAATGAAAGTTAACAGTACCGCCGCACGAAAACACTGGCGTTATTAAAAGCCCTCTCTATGAGAGAGAATCAAAATGACTGTTCTCATGAACACAGCTGTACACCACAGTTATGGTGACGGAACTACCAAAGTTTCACTACTGATTTCTCACAATTATGGTGACATTTATGATGCCATAGAGACTTTTTTCTTCTACTGCCTTAGTGAGGGCCATGCCCACAATTCCAGACCAGTCAACGTGGAACTGAAGTGTGTTTCCTCTTCAGTCCCCTGCTGAGAGAGCCTCTGTGTCTGAGCTGCATACATACAGTAGGGCCCCCCAGGTCTACACAGATCAAGGAAATATTGTTCATAAGAGCATTAACCTCTTGAATCCCATAGCGTCCCTATTCGGAGGAAAATAGCCCAACTACAAGATCCGCCTCAGAATTTTGTACAAAATATAAACAAACACCAACGTACTGCACCCTCGACAAATTGAGCTATTTATAGTTTCATTTAATGTTCTGTGCGATATACTGTATTGTGGAAGCTCTGCTCAGACTTGTTTAGACCAGTATGGTCCTTTATTGGGCTTTTCTGTTTTCATTCTCCTAGCCCAGCATCCTTCTAGCCTGGAAACCAGACACATTTGCCGGAGCTAAATCATTTGGTCTGGCCACACGAGGCTGGCATCCTGCACTAGCTCATTCTTTTCTTGGTTCCCGCATCCACCTGCTCTTGTCCTCTCCTGAGCACGTAAGCAGTTGTCATTGTAACCACAGCAAGTGCTCCTACCCTTTTTTGTCTGTCTGTCTGTCTGTCTGTCTGTTGGTCTCTTTCGTCTTCTCTCCAGTGATGTTATAAATATTTATTTCCACACTTCTAGAGAAGGAGGTAGAATGGGGTGTAGGGAGGCTTGAGTGCTTCTGAAGGAGCCGGTGGAATTGGAATTTGCAACTGTTGCGTTGGTATGAGGAAAGGAACACGCACACACACATGCACACGCACGCGTACACGTACACGTACACGCACATGCACGCACGGTCGCACGCATGCACACACGTCTCACTTACACACACTAGTCACAAAGGCACCACGCACACGCATGCAGGCTGAATGGAAGGGAATTGATTGTGGCGGCAGCCTTGTGCTCTTTACAACCCTGTCTTATTCACTGGGGCTGAGGGGAGGCCTATGGCTGCCTCCCCTCCCAGGGGGGTCTTCAATATCTGTTATGGGTGGGTGTGGAGCCGGCACCGTGTGCCAGTCAATTTTAATCATATAAAGCTGTCTCGGCCCCTCAACTGAAGGCATGCAGGGCCTTTATATCCATCGCTCGTCACTCTGCCGTTCAGCCTGAAATGGACTTTTGAATCATTGGTTCGGGCCACGTTCTATGAGAACAAAGGACTTTCTGACACTGACATTTTTCATCCCTCAGAGCTCTGCTTTTATTGAACAGGAGGATACCTGTGAGACTTTTTCCAGTCTCAGTTGTCTCCATGTATTGTTCTTAACGACGACTTCACCCATTTTCAACCCATCATCATATAATTGCTTCTCACTAATGCTATTCCCCATCTCTCCTCTGAGACACAGACCAAGTAGATATAAATGGTTAAAAACAATCTACTTGGTCTGTGTCTCAGAGGAGGGATGCGGAATCCAAAGCTAAAAGAAACTGCCGGGGATTATATTCCTGGTAAGTTTGCGTGCTATAATGGAAGCCATTGTTCTCATGTTAATACAAATCTCAATTAATGATTTATTTAAAAACTCTGCCTAGCGATGATGTCACTGGTAGGCGGGTTTCTGATTATGTGTACACAGCACTCATATGAAACACAGGAGTAGGCCCTACAAAATAATTGTTCCATTTTATGATTATAATTAGTGAGGAGTCAAGACCAATTATATGAACATAGCCATACTGTAGGTTGAAGTTGGGTGAAGTCATCCTTAAAGCTTTAAGGCAGCTTAATTTATACTCATTTCAAACTTTATTTTCAACACATAGGACTCATCCTGTCCTCTACTGTGCCTAAAATAACGCGTTTCCTATTACTCACGAAAGCCGAATCTGGCCGGCCATGAACCATGAAGTCTTGTTTTGCGCATTTGTAAACTGGTGTCTCCAAGTTCCAACTCCACATGCCCTCCCATGTGACTCTGACCGGCCTCCTGTTTCCCATTGCTCTCCATAGGCCACTATTACTAAAACTTCCTCCCACCATCACGGCCAAATCCTATAATAGTGAGCCTGAGAGAGGTGTGTTTGCTCACAGTCTCTGTCCCCCGTTCACACAAAATTACACGCATTACTAACCGTGAGACAAAGACGGGCTAAAGACGGGGCCGTCTTTTATGGAGCCGTGTAGACTCTAGGGAGGTTAGCAGGAGAAGATGCTGTTTTGCATTGCAATAGGCTGATAGGCTGCACGGATGAAGTCATGGGGGCTGGCCGGCCATCAAACACAGGCTGAATGTGTGGAGGTTGAGCCTGGCCGCTCCATGGCTAATTATGTTTACCAGAGAAAGCTCAGGCCAGCGCATTCTCAGCCATTGAAGGATGGAGACGAAGGTTTGAAGCCATTCAGCGCAAGGTTAGAATGCTCCCTACTAGTTCCTGAATGGACCTATCCAGAAGCAGAGGGCAGAGAATAGCTGAAAGACAGACAAACAGGAGAAGGAATGTGAGTATTGAGTCTGGTAAGAAGGCCAGAATCAACTGTGTTGGCAAACATTCAGTTGCATTAAGAGGGAAAGTGGAGTCTGTTGCTGAGAAGTTGACACTATACAATACATTGAGTGGTCTGTGAGAAACATTTGTGGTGCAGTCATGCCAAATGGCATGTTTACATTATTATGATGCTTTAAGAGGATTATCTCATTATTAGATTGATAGAGCTTTTTTAAGACTTGAGTGGACAGAGTCATGTAAATGCAGTGCATTTATGTATATAAGAGCCTTTACCCAAAGCACTTTACATCGACAGTGGAGGAGACAACCATGCTAGAAACTATAACCTACTCAATGTGGAGCAGTTATGGGTTAAGTTTGTTGCTCAAGTACACTTCGACACAGAGCCAGGAGGAGCTGTTCGGAATGGGAACCTTCTTATTCCAAATTCCAAGGCAGTCACTCTACCTCCTGAGCCAGTGCTCGTGTCATTTGTGCCGCTGTCTAAAATAATTAACGTGGGTAGGACACATATAGCCGGCTACTGAATGACCCCCCCCCCCCCCCTCTCTCTCCCCCTGGCCCCCTCCTCTCTTCCTGCCCCCCACCCCCACTTCTTTTTGGTGATAACTTTACATTTTGACCGGGGAACATTGAATTGAACACAACATGAATGTTGCGGCTGCTGTCAGTGTCGAGGTCTCAGAATGAGGTGGTGGAGTCATGGGATTAAAGCCTCCTTATATCACCTCATCCACCCTGACTCTTTCTAGTGACCTTGGGTGTCAGGATATTTAACTGCAGCCCACCCCCCATCCCTTGTACTGTATGGTTTTTATATCTTCCCTATAACCTTTTAAAATATGTCGCGCTCCTTCCTTAGTTTATCATCATCTTCCATCTCTGTCGGCCGCCGCACGAAACAAACGAACCCCGGAAGACGTAATCGGATTTGGCCGGCATTAAATAGCCAATAGCCATGTATCATCGGACAAAGCCATAGTAACCATGTTAGGAGTGAACTCCACATTTGTCAAGTGTCACAAACGCACACACACAAGCACACACACACACACACACACACACACACACACACACACACACACACACACACACACACACACACACACACACACACACACGCTCTCTCTCTTACCTGATAGGGACCTGTTCTCTCCTCTGCTCGTGTGTTAATACTGTATGGGGTTATGGGTCCTGTCGTTCATTTAGCGTCAAGCTGGACTTATGGGTTAATAGGATTCCTTAAGCCGAAATGAAGACGAGATATATGGGTCAGGGAATCTCTGGAAAGTAACCTTTTTAGCCTGCTAGAGGTTCATATAAGTGCTTAGAAGTCCATCACTGTTCCCAGAAGAAGCATGCAAGTGTTCACCTCTCTAACAGCCGGCAAATAAGGAACGGGAGAGATATACTACAGAGAGTTTTCTCTCACATGCAAGTTGTCACATTCCCCTCGGGCAGAAAGTGAGTGTTGTTTACCTGTGTGTTATGCCTACGGGGCGATATTCATTTCAGATGTCTATATTGTTATTTGTGGAAAATGAGTAATATGTATCGGTTTCAGGGAAACATCTCATTCGTCATTGTCTATCCACTGTGGGAGTAGCTCTCTCCACTGAAGACGGATAGATATGGCATATGGAGTATGGAGTATTGTCTGTGGCTGACACTGTCAGATGCCTGGCCATTGTGGATGTGAGCGTGTCTCTCGTTACCACTGCAGATAAAGCAAGGGCCCCTTCTATTCCTCTATAATTGAATTTTGTCTCAATACAGAGATGTAAGTATCAGATATGAGTAATGAAAACCCAGAAATCAGACGCCCGAAACCCCATGTTCAAGTGGTCACATACGTGCCAACTTGTTGAGAGGGATGATGAAGTGTGTGTGTGTGTGTGTGTGTGTGTGTGTGTGTGTGTGTGTGTGTGTGTGTGTGTGTGTGTGTGTGTGTGTGTGTGTGTGTGTGTGTGTGTGTGTGTGTGTGTGTGTGTGTGTGTGTGTGTGTGTGTGTGTGTGTGAATGTGATCAGTAATCATTTGGAACGGGAGGAGAAATGAGCCGCCTCATCAATCACACGGTGTTCGTTAAAGGTTACGTCTCCACGTCTGAGAGAATGTGTTCGGTTGGCGCACAGGGAATAAAAAAGTAATTATCCTTTATCATCAGCCAGAGGAGACTTGACATAATTAGTTTCCCCCTTTTTTTTCATAAGATGTTTTGATATTTTCAGTCCTCAGGGATTAAATATTCAGGAAATCATTTTGGTTGCTCTCCACTGTCTCCAGAAGCCAACATGACCAGAGCTCTCCTCCAATCCCCTTGAGACAGAGAATGGTCCTTCCTTACAACTTGTCTGCTTCTGATTATTGATAAGTCATGACAGTCAGTGTTCCACATTTGCTCCTGCCATTTATCTTCTGCTTGAATCCTGCTGTTTCATTTCATCATGGGGTCATTTATAACTTAAGCTTGTGCTCATGATGTGACACGGTCTACAATAAAGCTGTGCTACTGTATATACTGTACAGTATAAGCCATTGTCATCAATTTAGATAGATGCCTTGGGGTGAGTCGTTACAGTTCATATACACTGTGTGGCAATGTTTAGGGGTGTTTGGCAACATTCATTATAATGTACATCAAACACTGTTAACGGCGGCCACTTCATGCATCCACAGAGCCTCTAATGGTTCTAAATTATACAGTAGCGCTTCCTGCCACTTCTTAAATGCATATGGGACCATTCCGTTCACTGACTCCAATTACCTGCATGCAGCCCTGCTTTGTCCTCTGGATTTCATGTGGGGTGGTCGGAGAGAGAGAGAGAGAGAGAGGAGGGGGGGGGGGGGGGGGGGAAGATACAGACAGACAGACAGACAGACAGACAGACAGACAGATGACAGAATGATGGAAAGAAAGACTGGCAAAGGAAGGAAAGAGAAATTGCAGTAGAAGGAGAGAGTGAAAGGCAAGTGGAAATCCATATACATGATTTATGCCAGTGCGACCGCACGCGGTAGGCAGGAGTTATCTTTTATTTATGAGGGCATCAGCAGTGAAGCGCCCAGATGTTAAGCTGTGTGGGGATCTCATCTAGCCAGAGTCACTTTCTGGCTATAAAGCCTAGAGGGGAAGGCAGTTCAGGGCTGGGGAGAGGGCTTTGTAAGAATGTGTGTAGAAGTTGAGACAGGGCTTTGTCATCTTAGACGGGAGGCTTTCGGCTCGATAGCATGGCTGCAGGCGGGACTCGGGAGCCTTAAGGCTGCTGTCAGATTATTATTATTTTTGTTTCTCCACAAAGCTTTAAGGTCTAAGAACGAAGAAACAGTGGAAATCAGAAATTTATCCTGACTGGTCTGGTGTTCGTTCCACTTGCGTCTTCTGTTTGTGCGGGGAGACACTTGTTTGCTCCTTTTTTTAAACAGCTCATCTAGTGGCGCTAAAGATTCATTATGCTAATGAAGCCCTTTGTCAGCCTCTGAAAACGACACGCAAGATCTCCGTTCTTGACTCTGATCATCAATCCATCTAACCTCACATTACCACAAGCTGGATAGAGGAAACACATTTCACACCCTGATAACACTAATAAAGATGTCCTGCTAATGTAATGCTGCAGTGACCTGCACGCCCTCCTGAGGAAATGGACCTAGCATGTTTGTAGGCGGCAGCTGGCAATACAATAACCTTTCCACAGTCGAGGCCTGAAACGGGCTCTGTCATAACATTGCAGCCTTGTTGACAAAATGTCAACTTTGCCTGAGGGCTGAGTACAGGGAGATTTGTGAACTGTAACAGGAGGGAAAGGTTGTGCCATGACCAGGTCATCAGAGCCCTCGAGCAGTGAAACACAACATTGTATACGTGTGTTATTTGAATGGGGCTGTTTGTGGCTTCTTCACACCACCTTTAGTGTTTTTGGCTGGCAGCATAACCATTATTTCAAACATCATATAACCAGAGATCGCTATTTTTCCTATGAATGTGTGAGTTCAAGGCCCGGCGCCAAAAGGGGGGCGTCAACCCATCACTCATACTGTCCCGCCCCTTCAGTCACGATGAAAGTGAAATAAGATTGATCTCTCCTTCTCTGAAATGTATCTTTCCTTCCTTTGCCAGACTTTCTCTCCGTCATTTCATTAAATTAAAATAATAATCGCAATGCTCGACACGTCAACTGTCTCGCTTTAGCTCGCCCGGTGGTGTCTCACGTGGCTCAAGTTCGCTTGAGATGGCGGGCCTCCGACGCGGTCTGGTCCATAGAGTAATATATTTAGTTCTAGTCTGCAGTTGTTGTAAGCGAGAGGCAGAGAGGCACTTCCGCGTTGGCCATAGAAGCGGGGTGTGGTTATAAGAACAATCCGGGTGTGATTTCGAATGTCATGTCTCTCACGGATGACTGAACTTCTCACATTATCTCTAAACTCATTTCGGCCACTTGTATCTGTGATCTTTTCCTTCGGTCATAGGTGATTTTAGGGGGGGGGGGGGGCTCGAAAAATAAAACTTGCATATACATTTTTGTTGTTTGTACAATATTCTATAATATAAGCCATTGAGTTCTCACATATGTGTACTCAAATATTGTAGGCTATTTGTGGTCTATTATACCACCTGTAATCCTTGGTGTGTGTGTGTCCGATTTATTTAAAAATAAATCTCCTGAAATGTTCTATGAGCAGGGCCTGGCTGTAAACAAGTTCTTGAGCTTAGTCCAGTTACCCTGGGTAAACATGGTAACTTTGCTTTGCTTCCTATGCTTTCGGTCATCATCCACACTGCATGACCATAGGTGAGAGAATAGGAACGAAGATTGCTTGTTATATCGAGAGTTTTGCCTTCTGGCTCAATTCTCTTTTCGTAGTGCTGTTAGATATATAATCAACTGGGCTTGGTATATAGAAACAAAGTATGTTTTATTTAAGGGCGCTAGCCCCTCCTATGCCCAGCTTTCCGGGTTTGTGTGAACATAAACATTGGCTGATGATTGGCTGATCACACCATAGCGATGATTTGATTGGCTGAGCAAATCTTTTTGCATTTAGTCACCGCCTTTGGTTTTTCAAATACCCCCTTACCTTGCTTTATAGCTCTCATGCTACATTTGAGCATGTACATACATGTGTGCCCATGCATGCACTCATATGCCCTGCAAAGGAGGCATGGTGTGAAGTTTCCCAAAGCAGTCTGGCCTCGCAAGGTCAATTAAGTTTTAATCCATTGGCTACCAAACGTGGTGGAAATGAACTCAGGGAGCCACTGAGGCAAGGCAACAATAAGACATGCAATATTTAACATGGGAAAACAGGTGTGCTGTCTCTGCGGTGCACCTGCAAGGTTTTTCTTATCCAAGTTTTTCTTTGACTACGTGTTCCTCCACTCCATTATCTCAATTGATGTAGTTAGTTAAATGGACAGTATATACTTGACTCCTGACGTAGGGGCTTTACGAGCAGGAGGTTCTTGATAGCTTATTGTCGGTAATTAATGAAAATTAATTAAGTCTAGCCAAAGCACTCCACCAGAGCTTGGGATTTAAAAGTACATTTCTTAAAATATATATCAAGTGTTTTTGTTGTTTTTTCCCCCTAGAGAGTGTCCCCAACTGTTGGTCCTGGGAAGGTGTAAATGTAAATCAGTGATAATAATTAATAATTAACAGTTTTCATGTAATTTTCATTGGTTTCACATCAGGCTCCCTCCAGTCATGTGCATAGATAACACCCTCCTCTGCAGGCCAAGTCTGAGGCATCCATCCCCAGTCTGCACAGTGGTGAGCAGGAATAACAGGACAAAGATCCCTTTTATGTTTTTGAGTGGTGCAACCACTACAGCTACAGTATGTGTGTCCCTGGTTGGCTGGGTCTGTCCGAGCACGAAAATAGTATTTTGTTGGTTTTCACAACCAAGTGTCACTGTTGCGCAGCCTAACACATGTACGCACACATATTAACTATATATGATGATTTGGGGTGTTACAGTACAGTACAGTGACAGTACAGTACAATAGAGGGACCTCCTAGGGACCCCCCCACACGGTAACATTTCTCAACCATTTCGGATGCAGGGCGGCTCACCAGAACCGGGCCGGCCCCCTGGGTGCGTTCATGGGGGTGTGGATGTTCCCGGGGACCCCCACACTGTAACTCTGTCATTTCTCAACTGTTTTGGACGCGGGGCGGCTTGCGGAACCAGGCCGGCACCCTGGCCGCGTTCCTGTGGGTCTGGAAATTCCAGGGACCCCCACACAGAGTTGCACCACTCACTTCACATGGGTGTGATTATTATTATTATTTTTCCTATATTGGACATATACCGGTATATCCCGACATCCTTGGGGTTTCACCCTTCAACAACGACAGTCATCCTAATAGTTCAGTGGTTGACAGACGTCTGTCCTGTGCTGTTGATGCTGAAAGCTTTAATCTCGGCAGCTGAGATTTTCAGCCGTGTGTGTGTGTGTGTGTGTGTGTGTGTGTGTGTGTGTGTGTGTGTGTGTGTGTGTGTGTGTGTGTGTGTGTGTGCCTGCGTGCGTGCCTGCGTGCATAGGCATGGTAACGCCCCGCCTGCCTCTGATTGGCCTACCGACACTGCCCGTCTTGACTGTCCTCCGAGATGCGAGGTTACTTCGTGGTGGGAAATAATACAAGAGAATGACAGCTTGGCACGCAGGACAGAATGCAGCCTTGTAACTTGTAGAAGAGGCAAACTAATATTGTTTTTACCATTTACTTTGATTGAATAATTGATTGAACACACGTGTACGTTGTAGTGTTAGTGTTGATTAATCTAGTTTTTAATCTAGTTGATTATTTTTAGTATTCATTATACTAAAAAGGATAAAGATGAAGGGAAAAGAGACCTTTTTACAGTACAATAATGTTTCATGTTTACATATACAAATAAATTACACAATCAACACAAACACTTTATTTAGAACACACCCAAATCAAGCGGCATAAACAATATTAGTTTGCCTAATCTACAAAAATAAAACAAACAGTTCACATAGCGGATACCAGAGTACAAAGTTGCACACAACCATTAAAGTGC
This sequence comes from Protomyctophum bolini, assembly GCF_963924005.1. NCBI lineage: Eukaryota > Metazoa > Chordata > Actinopteri > Myctophiformes > Myctophidae > Protomyctophum > Protomyctophum bolini. Next base: position 26,618,598 of record NC_137874.1, on the reverse strand, counting down.
AGGCGTTAAAGTGCTATGCGATGGGTCATAAAAAGTGCTCATCATAAGGTTATATCCTAGATCTACCCACAGCAGCATTCAGTGTGCGAATAGAGACTGGGTCAAAGGAATGTTTGTGCCTGTTTTTTGTGGCACAGGGGGCTCGCAAGCGAGACCTCTGACTAGTACTGTAGTAATTATGGTGATAATTGGTGTTTGTCCAGTCAGCACCTGTAAGTAAGCAAACAGGTCCTGGTTACAGGTGCTCTGCCACGACATACCAAAGCCTAAACCGCTTGTGCATATAACCACGCCCCGCTTCTGTGGCCAACGCGGAAGTGCATCTCGCCTACATCAACAGTTTTTGACCGCGACAGAGGCGCACCATCTCAAGCAAACCTGAGCCATGAGAAGCCATGAAAAGAGCATCGCTAAGCGATGCAAAGTTCGCTTGAGCCGACTCAACGCCGTTCAAGTTACGTCCAGATGGGCACAGAATCGTAAATCATGTTTTGGGGTGAGCGTTTGCCCCAATTGCCACTCAAAGTCAATCACAGCGTGTCCTTGCAGAAGTGGCCAATCACAGCACATCCTTGCACAAGTGGTATAGGCTTTGGGATGACGCTGCTCTGCCTGCTCGCATGAGCTGTCTAAATGTTCACTTAAAGAACACACAAAAGAAGACAAACAATGGAAAACTGTTGTGTGCTGCAAGAGTGCGTGAAGGATGAAGGATGAAGGCACATGCAGCATGCTAGAGGCTAACCAGCCTTTAACCCAATGTGTGCTACAGTATAGGCTATCACATAAAGACCTTGATACAGTACCATGTGGAATTTGCATTCCGTAGCATTGCCATTATGATAATATCCCCTGGCTTGGCAACCCATCCCAGAGGCCATCGGGAGGGCCTCCATTTCACTGCTCCAATCAGGGAAAGTGTCTCAGAGACGTGACCGGCCCTCAGGGTTTAGCCTGCTTATAGGGGTGGGTCCATTAGAAAGATTGTGAGTGTGGCATGGATGCACATGTATCTACGTGTGTGTGTGTGTGTGTGTGTGTGTGTGTGTGTGTGTGTGTGTGTGTGTGTGTGTGTGTGTGTGTGTGTGTGTGTGTGTGTGTGTGTGTGTGTGTGTGTGTGTGTGTGTGTGTGTGTGTGTGTGTGTGTGTGTGTGTGTGTGTGTGTGTGTGTGTGTGTGTGAGAGAGCGAGCACATTTGTTTTTAGGGGTGGCACAGATGTAAGATGGTAATAATTCATTGGCAGTTAATGGGTTTCAGTAGGAGCTGCATGGTGTTGTAGCCTGTTTACTGTGTCTGTCTACTGCAGAGTGAATTATTAAACAGCCTTGGATTCCTATTAACCAAACAAAGAACTGAGTCCTCAGACAGCACGCACGCGCACACACACACACACACACACACACACACACGCACACGCACACGCACACGCACACACACACACACACTCATTTTAAATTCTATACTCAGATCTGCAAAAGTAGATTATAGTATTCCACGTGATTGAATTATTGCTGGTTTAACAAAATTTAAGATTACAAAAAGCGTTTTCTCAAAGAGAGCTTCCCTATAGTCACAGGGAGCCCTAATTGAATCTCCCACTGTTTGCTCTGAGGCGAGACGAGACGAGGTCATTTGCCTTTCTCTCCTGGTACTTTACACAAAAGCACAGGAAAGCACACACAATAATAAACCACAACATAACATTACAATCCACAGTGCAGCTAATCACAACAAAACAGCACAACAGATACAAAAGATGAAAAATCACATTTCTTTATTTTTTATTGTGTTTATTTATAGTCTTGGTGTCGTTGGCTGTGTATGCACTGTATGAGCATTGTGAGCAAACGCGTCTGTGCACATGCATGTGTAGTGTGTGTAGGTTTGTGCACGCGCGCACATGTACTGTATGTTTGTGTGTGTGTGTGTTTGCAACTACATGCCTTTATCTGTTGGCGTACTGCTCATTATGTAGAATACACCAGGCGCTCCCCCCTGACTGTCCTGTTGAGTGACAGTGCTGTTGAAGTGTTTTAGCATCAGTAGAGATTCCCCTCAGCAGCAGCACATGCAAACAGTGTGCGCGTCCGCATGGCAGCTAATGAAAGCGAAAAGGTGCGCTGCCGTCACCCAGGTCGGCCCGTCAGGGTGATCGGCTGACTGTTTGGAGCTGACGTGCCCCGGCCCCGCGGACCAGCCATGTAAATCCATACTGATGGTGTGGGAGACAGATGAGATGGGAGCGGAGCGCCGTACATAACGCCTCCCTGTCACAGTCCGTCTCTCACACACACACACGCACACACACGCACACACACACACACACACACACACACACACGTCACACACACACGTCACACACACACGTCTCACACACACACACACACACACACACACACACACACACACACACACACACACACACACACACACAGACAGTGCACAGTGCCGCACACACACTCAGTCTGGGTTGAATGGCTGCCCACTGTTTAAGGCTCCATCGATCAGTAAGCGAGCGTGTGGCATTTTGACTTAAACCGTGCATGGATAATGGGCTGGCAGGCACCATACTGATAGTGGGAGGGCGGCCCAAGAAAAGGCTGGTGCAGGGGGTGTTCATTAAGCCAGAACTGAGCTGTGACATCAAGCCAACAGGCTGCAGCTGGAGAGTGGAGCAGCTGGACCCCCCCACTTTGGAGCAATGGTCTGGTATGGTCTGGCTCAGCTTGCTGCCAAAGCAGATGGTCCATTGGATGGGCATAGGGACGTGCATGGGTGGCAGTGCGGGCCATAGTGCACAGTAAAATTCTGAGTGTTCATTTAACTCTGAGACTGTCAAAATTGACCTTTTACGGGTCCATTTGGACAGTCTCAGAGTTGAATGAACACTCAGGATTTTGCGGGGTATAGCACACATTGACGCACACACAGGCTACCGTAGCACTACATGGCACTGGGCGCTCTGGTCATATTTACATAGTGAAGGGAAGAAAATCTAAAATGTATGGTTCAGTGTGTTGCACGCCTAGATAGGTCTGTGTAGGGATGTGCCTCTGGGCACTGTGGGTGTCTGTCGCCTGCAGATCGTTTTAAATGCGTGCACTTCTCTTAATTTATCTGCCTGGACCTTGTCTCACCGTCAGCACAGATATTAGTGGCTTCCCAGTTGTCGAAAGATGCATAATAAACTGATTGCTAAGATGTACTTTTACTCTTCATAACCACAGGTGTGTCTACAGTGCTAACAGTCCTGTCGGTGCTGAAGCCTTACAAGGTTTATTTTTAGCCCACTGACTGCCACTCACTTCTTTGGTCATCCAGTCATTGGATTATGTTACATTGAGTTATGTTAGGGTTTCATGCATTTAACCCATTTAGACCTGACGTCGACATTTAAAAAAATGTCTTCTAAATCCTGACAGTTTTCTGAAATACCTATGTTTCTATGTCAGTGGTGCTCAATATTTCATGTCAAGGACCCCGAAAAATATATGTGATTGGCCACCGACCACCCATCTGAAAATATGTTATTCCAGGAACCCCTCAGAAGCAAAGATTTGAGTTAACGTTTGCTCTGAGAGAATATATATTCAAAGATTGGTGCCACATTTTCAAGATTTTTCAAAAATAGCAGATCTACAATCTAATTTTAATTACTTTGGAGACAATGTAAACAATAAACATATACAGAATCTAACAATGAAGCCATTAGAAAGGCCATGATCTATGGCTATGTGTGATATACAATATGGCCAAAGCTGTGACTGGCATGTATTGAAGTCAGTATGGTCCTTCAAACAAGGCTATCCACAAAGGGACATGCAATAGAGAGGCTATGATTCACGTTATTGTGATGTTTGCTCTCACATTCATTATATCAAGCCACTGGACCCATGGGTGCTTGTATCTGCACATCCAGTTTGTGTATCAATTACATACTAGTAATCACAGACAGTACATGTATGTCTTACACATCTCACACAGGTCTCACACATGCAGTGACGCAAGCACTCGAGCGTGCGCCGCACGCACAAGCAGTCAAGCAAGCAATCACGCACGCACTCGCACACAGTGTCACACAAACACCAGTTAAACTGTCTGTTAGCCAGCTGAATGTAACTAATAGCTTTGTGTTGTGTTGTCTAATGTCTGCACATGCTCAATCTCAGAACATCACGTCTCATCAGAAGATGGGCACCAAATTGAGCTGCTTAATACGCAATTATCACAAGATTGAGGGAGAGAGACATTCAACATGAGAGGCACGTGTGTGTGTGTGTGTGTGTGTGTGTGTGTGTGTGTGTGTGTGTGTGTGTGTGTGTGTGTGTGTGTGTGTGTGTGAGAGAGAGAAAGAGGCAGTTCAAGCATATTCTCATTGGAGCTCATGAAGTCAAATCCTTGGGCTCAGTGGGGGTAATGGGGACAACAGATGGCTTTAATCTCATCAATAACAGACAGTTGCATTTGAATTAACCTTCAAAATTAGAGCAGTCAATCGCAGCAGTTGTGGGTATATCACACAACGGCATCTTAAGCCTGATTTATACTTCATGGGCACCAGTGGCACGTGCCAGAAATAGCCGATCGACAAGCTCACAGCGCGTCGCAAATGCTACGCGCTGTGAGTTTGTAGATTGGGTATTTATTCCCGGCATTATGGTGCTGTCTCCTAACTGGGGCCCTGGGCACAGTGGAAGTGGACATTATTATGATGAGTGCACTGCACTGCAAAGTCGTCCCACTGAGTACCTACAGTATTAAGCTCTTTTGGGGGACAGAGTAGTCGCATACGTGTTAGCCTCTTAGTCCATGCTGATGGCTAATTAGCCATATCATGACTACAGCTGCAGGGGTTATTATCATGACATGCTACTCAGAGCTCCCAGAGTATTATGGCGACAATAGGGCAATTTTACAGTCACTTCCTGTATCTCATAGTAAAGCTTTGTTTTCTTTATTCTTAGGTTTTTTTTCTCTCTCTCTCTCTCTCTCTCTCTCTCTCTCTCTCTCTCTCTCTTTCTCTCTCTCTCTCTCTCTCTCCAGGAATTTTGTAATCCTACACGCTGTATGAAAACTCAGAAGCTTGGAATAGAGCCAATATGTGATAATCAGACATATTAGGAAACACGGCTTCTGCCTGCAAACACTTTCATCTCTTCCGAGTGTCAGGTCAATATTGCACATTTGGTTTGGTTGTCTTTATAGTCGTTGGCTATCGTTCACTTGAGCCCCAGCATCCCCATTCTGGGAGAAAATGCTGCGTTGCAACACGATGTTGTAGATCTGCTGTTTTCTGCACCAAGTACAGAGACCACTCAGTTCTGTTTTACTAAGTATAAATAGAGGGTCTAAGTTGTTAATGATGAGTTATATGCTACAGACAGTGTATTGTACAGATGCAGGTCCGTAACATCTCACTTAACCTCTCTCATAGAATTCAATTTGCTTTTCTAGCACAGGTGCAGTCAGGATACAGTACAGAACAGTACCTGTCCACACATAATCTGGGAGCCATGTGGATGTCCACACAGACACAAGCTGGTGACCAAATCTGTGTCATGCTGAGATTGCAGACCATCACCGTTATGCACATACAGTAAAAGTATAATTTTACCTTTAGTCATCACCCAGACAGAGTCTTTAAATGCTGTCTGTCAGACGCCCTCCAAATGACATGTATCCGCTTTGCGTGTGCGAGTGTGTGTGCGTGCGAGTGTGCGTGCGTGCGTGCATGCGAGTGTGCGGGTGTGTTGCGTCTGTCTGTGTTTTCAGGGGTTTGCTTGCTTGTGGGTGGAGGTGTGAACAGTTGCTTAGTAATAAATCTGTTGATAGATTGGCCCCTGCAGATGTTGACCAGTCATTGTACATAATGTGATAAACACCCCAGCTATGGTCATATGACTCAAGGGATCCCAGTGTTTGTGTGTCTTGGTGATAGTCAAGTCAGGGTTGTATGTGTGTGTGTGTGTGTGTGTGTGTGTGTGTGTGTGTGTGTGTGTGTGTGTGTGTGTGTGTGTGTGTGTGTGTGTGTGTGTGTGTGTGTGTGTGTGTGTGTGTGTGTGTGTGTGTGTGTGTGTGTGTGTGTGTGTGTGTGTGTGTGTGTGTGTGTGTGTGTGTGTGTTTCTTGGGGGGGGGGGGGGGGGGGGGTTGGGGAGGTTATATGATATATCTGTGTGTCATGGTGTCACATCCTGACCAAAGTCACATCTTGGTCAGGATTTGCCATAATCCTCCACTAGGGGTTTTCCAGACATTGTATGACAGCATTGGGCGTATAAGCACAGTGGGGAGTCGGGACCTCAAGTGCTGTTTAAGGTTTTTGAGGCCTTGTTATTAACAGGTGAGGTAGTCTGAGGTGTTCCACCTGGATGTGTCTTCTGCCTATTCATTTTCCTACAGACGCTTTGACAGTTGAGTTAACTGGTTCCCGTTCTTCCTTTGGGCTAGCTAGTGATTCCCGATAAGAGTTCTTCCTCTCTTATTCTGAGCTGAGCTGGAAGCAGCTGGACAATATTTCAGTAATGTATTTATACATTATAAATGGGGGGGGGGGGGGGGGGGGGGTTAGATCTGCTGTTTATAAATATTTAATCAATGAAAAGTATTATCAAGAGCTTGTGACTAGTCACAATGTAATTTTATTATAACTACATTGGGACAGGTTATTTTTTCCATTTCCTGACAAGTATCAATCTGTATCTTCCCTTAAAAGTTGTCAAATTGGATCATCTGGAATGGATCATCTATCTGTACTGTATGTAAAAGAACATACAGTTCCTATATATTTTCTGTATATTTCAAAACACTCTTAGTTACACCAACAATGTTCTTCGTATTTGCTTTCCAGTGTGCAAAGGAGCGGTACCGTGAACAAACTAGACAACATGGTCACAAGTGGCCACTTTGTCAACACAGGGGACAATGTCATTTTCTGCTCAATACCACATAGTGATTTCTTGTGTGACTTTGTCTGCACACCCACTAACTTGCCATCGATTGCAAAAAATGCTGTTATGGTGTTATGGGACTTACTGTAATGTCTTGTATTTATCCGTACTGCGTACAGATGCGTGTGCACGTGTGTGTGTGTGTGTGTGTGTGTGTGTGTGTGTGTGCACTGCACGCGCACACCACACATTCACATTCAGATGTGTTTATATTGTTTCTGTCGGGTGGAAAACTCATACTTCCAAAAACTGTTACTTTTGAGGATTTCAATAAAAACATAGCAAAATAGTAGATCTACAAGCTTGAAGCGAGTCACTTCGCGTCACGTTTCGAGCTATTGTATCTGCTACATTTTATGCTTTTGTGTGACACTGACTTAGTAAATAGTATGATCAAGTAGTAGGGCGTTCATTTACGAAAAAACACTAAAAGTTAGAACATGGACATAAGAGGTTTCTGCGTGACAGCAACGATATAAACATGCCTTTGACTCACTGCGGCTGCTGTCCAATATGTCAATGTGCTGAGACCTGCACACACATACCCAGAGCCTGTGGCAGATAACAGCTCTATTTAAAGTGGCCCGCCTGGCCTGCCATTCTCCAGTGATAACACTCAATAGTCACTCACCGTGCCACTCCACAAGCCAGGCCAGAACAGTACTGCACCATCTGCACTCCAAACAGAAAGAAAATTGCACAAAACAAGCTTCAAAGTCAGAGCTCAACTGGGTTATAGGAGTTTGAGTACACACACGCACGCACGCAAGCACGCACGCACACTGAACACAGGAGCAGGGCTGGTACAGTATTCAAGAGTGTCGTTACAGAACCAGCTAGGGGGTAGGTTCAATTACAATCAATACATACATTTCTCCAAAGATCCACACACATTCAGTAGTCTCACTTTCAGTTAACATGGCTATCTAAGCACTAATATTGCTAAACTAACAGTACGATTTCAAACAAACTACACACAAATTATGATGAACAGATGTTTTGCATAAAGAAAAGCATTGTTCAAGAAATTATGGTAAATAGAAAAACATATATTAATGAAAGAAAGAATGGCTAAACATTGTGCAAGGTGACATTGTATAGATTTGATGACAATATTCATGTTTTGAAAGCATGTACCTTGGTTTTGAGATCATTGCCAAATCAATTGGGAAAAACTGTAAGTCAAACAAAAGCCATTCACAGTTCGGCGAGAGTGTTTAAACACCTCAATGAGCTGGTTATTAACAGAGATTATGTTTTCCCTTCAAACCAGACAAGCAATCAGTACCGGTATATACAGTACGCGCATAGTTACTTATTCTTAAGTGATTGAGATTCAAGGTAATATATTCAAGATTCTTTTCCGTAAGTGCATAATATACATTATTTCAAGTGAAGGATTGGTGTACTTCAGAGACTGAGCTGCTGCCAGTATTTGGGTTTGAATGCACTCAATTCTCGTTCTCAGGCTGTCACTAACTGGCGTGATAGACGCTCAGAGAGGAGCAAGTCCCTCCTCCACACACCCCCGCACCCTCCACTGCATGTGATTAGTCTCCCTGGAATGGACAAGGGTCATGGTTCAGGAGCTGACCCATTAACTTAAACACACGTGCGTGCGTACGTGCGTGCGTGCGTGCGTGTGTGCGTGCGTGGGAGGAAAAGTGCAAACAGTACTAGACAAATTGAAAGTGCTGTTTCCAACTTTCCATACAGGCTGGTGTAACCAGAAACATTTAGATCTCATTAGTAGGTCTGACAACATGACATTTTTATGTTTTTAGGAGTGTACAGTAGTAGGCTACATATTATCAATATGTATCCTCATGAAGATGGTGTCCTTCAGAATGAAAAGAATTTCAGGGAAGGGAAAAATATCCCTAAAAGAATCTCTCAAAATGTCTCATCCTCGTTTTTGTAGAAAAGGGTTGAGACTCAGGATGTACCTTTGCACCTCCCTCGGCAGGCCTCTCATTTAGCAGTTGGAGGGGGAAGGTTGATGCAGAAAGAGTGGGGGATGATAGGAAAGTTGAAGTCCCCTGACACTCCATTAGCACGGCCAGCTCTTAAAGAGCTGTCATTAGGATGCATGCTCATGTCACAGTGTGCTCATCGGCTTTTGGTCCACGGCAAAGATAGATGGAAGAAGGCAGAGGGAGGAAGGGAGGAGATGACGAAGAACATTTTAATCATGCTTGCTCCAATTACCCATTGAAATGGGAAGCGAGGAAAGCAATACCGGGAGAGGAGAGGAGAAGCTAGAGAAGAATTAAGCATGTTATCTTGCGATCTGAACTCTACCCAGAAGCCAGCAGCCGTGGCTCCTGCAGTGCTCCATCTCTTGTAATGACCTTGATCCCATCCTATAGATCTGATGATCTGATGATCACAAGCCACTGGCAGGTCCAATTTGAAGGCCCAGCGAACAGTGGAAGATCCAGTCTCTGAATCCACTCCCCCCGCCCCCATCCCCATTACAGGCAGGCTGAGGAAATTTGTAGAGAATTAAGACAGAAAGTCCCCCTTTGTTCTCACTCTAGGAGCGCTCTTGTGTTTCCACTCCTCTGAACAATGGCTCATAGATCCCACTGAGCTGTCTTGTGGAAGATTTTCTGAAAACAGAAATCAAGTCAACATGGATGTGTGTGAGTGAGCAGACATACATGCGCAAATGCGTGCAAAGGATGTGTACGGTTTACTCTGTTGGAAATCCACAACAAAGGAAGATTCTCTACTCTCGATAACGAGATGCACTCAAGCAGGGCTGGGCGGTGGGGAAGCATAGTGACACGCAAGAGTCTTTCTTAGATCCCCTGGTGGTGGTGGTGGTGGTGGTGGAGGGGATATGTCAGAGAAGAAACATCCAATCTCCTTAAATCCTATTCATATTCACGTGTGTGTGTGTGTGTGTGTGTGTGTGTGTGTGTGTGTGTGTGTGTGTGTGTGTGTGTGTGTGCGCGTGTGTGTGCGGTTGCTTGTGTGTGTGTGCACGTGCGTGTGCGTGCGTGCAAGCATACAAGTCCCATTGTTGGTGCCTAGGCTAAAGTTCAGTCCACTGACCTTGTTAAATGTTGACACGTTGAGCCTTCAAAGCATTTCCACCAAATATTTCACAAGGCACACATAGTAGTAGTAGTAGGCTACAGCAGGGGTTCTCAACCTGGGGGTCGCGACCCTTCAGGGGGTCCCCAAATTATTTTGCAAAATTATTTATTATTTATTATTTATTTATTAAATTTGGCCGCGAGACATGGCCAAAGCATTTTCGGGGTCCCCAGCTAAAAAATGTTGAGAACCCCTGGGCTACTGCATGGGCTATACAGCATGAGAACACAGAGTATACCTGGAGACCACAGCCCTGTCAATGTCTTGACTGAGCTGGTCTGGAGCTCCCGCTATGGCCTTTCAATCATCCTGCTCTCATTCTCATCACCTTAGCGTGCGGCACACACACACACACACACACACACACACACACACACACACACACACACACACACACACTTACCTTCACCACAGGTCCCCCACGAGGTGGGCCGTTGAGAAGGTAATGGTTTCCATTTTCTTTTTAATGCCAGTGGGTCAGAGAGCAGCGTCGGGGTAGAGCTTCATTACAGCAGCACAGCAGGGTCTCCTGTCTTTTGGAAGAATTCATTATACTGTACTGCCCCCTCCCCAGCCTGGCTACATCCTAGCTTCAGACCCCACCAGCCTCCATCAACACTGCCATCACCACCACACATGCACACATTTCAATCTTTACTACTACTGCACATCCTTTTGCATGTTAATGCACATGCAAGCAGATAGCGATAAAGACAGATATAGTGTCCTGTAATGTCTATACTACATTGCTGTGCACAAAAATAACTCAACATAATGTACACCATTTGTATGTACGTTTTGCACACAAAACCCATACGAGGCAGTGAGGCACGCATGTGCGGGCACTTAGCCAACAAAGGATGTAAATTATATCCACTAGAATTTCGCCCGCCTTCGGCGGGCTCATCCCAGTGTCGTTGCAGCGCAATATGGGAAGAAGGAAATTGCAGGAGTTGACAGACTCCACTTCATGTTTCAGCTGTGTTTTTAAACTCAGTAGTGTGCCCTGCACACAGCGCACACTCGCAATTGCAGCTGGAGGGCGACGCGACACACACACACGCCCACACACACACACACACACACACACACACACACACACACAGAGCGATGTGTGGATAAATCAGAGATTTGGGAAATGTGTTCTGAATGGGCCTGAATATATGTGTGTAGTGTCCTTTTGTGCACTTAAACCTCTCCAGCTGATCCAAAATGCCGCAGCTCGCTTGGTCTTCAACCAGCCAAAATTCTCACATGTCTCCCCCCTGCTCCGTTCCCTCCACTGGCTCCCGGTCGCTGCCCGCACAGAATACAAAACTCTGATGCTGGCATTCAAAGCAACCAAAGGTATGGCTCCCCCATATCTTGCAAGTATGATCGAACCCTACAAACCCTCCCGCTCACTCAGATCAGCCAACGCAGGGAAGCTGGAAGTACCCTCACTAAAAACGCCGGGACAACACTCCACACGTCCCAAACTCTTCTCCCTTCTGGCTCCAAAACTGTGGAATGCACTTCCCATTGCAGTCAGAACTGCAGCATCACTCCCAATCTTCCGCCGTAGTCTGAAAACCCACCTTTTCAGACTCCATCATGGCCCATAGCACTTACCCCACCCCCTTAGATAGCAATTCTGTAGACTTAGATAGCATTTGATACAGTCTTATAGCATGTTATGTAGACAGCATAAGTGCATTGTATGTGCTATTGTCATAGCACGTCATAGTACATATGTATAGCATAGTAGTATAGATGTATAGCTTATATGTATAGTTTCATTATAGATATTCCACTGTTACTTTCTTAGCTTACGCATGTTTCATGATAAATGTTTTTATGTGATGTATACCCATGCTTTTTTGTTCTTGCTTAATGTAAGTCGCTCTGGATTAAGAGCGTCTGCTAAATGCCTAAATTGTAAATTGTAAATTGTAGGCTGCAACAATGATTTCATAAAGTGTAGTTTAGTTTTGAACAGGCAACTAATGTAGTGATAGATTAATTGAATGGGCCTGAATAGATAGATAGATAGATTTCTTTATTTTTGTGTCATGCACCAAAGGCGCCCAGCCCACATGGGCTAATTGGGCTTACAGGACACACCATATCATTGCATTGAATATTGCATTGTGTACAATAAACAGATATGTTTTGTTGATATTCCCTTTTTTGTTTTTACACAAACAAAACATTCTGCCTTATTTCCCACGCCCTGCATAAAAAGTCTGCCAAAGCGCACACTCGCAATTGCAGCTGGAGGGCGACGCGACACACACACACACACACACACACACACACACACACACACACACACAGAGAGCGATGTGTGGATAAATGACTGAGATTTGGGAAATGCGCACGCAAGCACAGAATGCACGGCGTGACAGGATTATATAGGTCACCCGTTTTGGTGTGACACACACGGCTTCCACATTTAGCTTCATACTGGTTGAAAGTGTCCTTCCAAAAATATTTTTTTTGCTCGAAATTCTTATTCACAATGACATTGAGTTGTGGTGTTGTTTTTAGGGTAATTGTTGCATAAGCGCTATTTCGCACTGGAGTCCCGTGAGGCGGGCCATCTCACTCCCCTCCCCTGTGTCTGAAGCAGCTAGCATGGAAGCTATATGGAACCTTTCCCTCCGAGTGCACACAACCATGCCGTTGTCCACGCGTCCATCCGATAGCTTTTAATGTAAATGTCCCATCCACTGAGCAAAAGCGATATAAGCGCCTTATTCATTAATTCGATTCATTTGGGTGTGGGGCTGTGCAGTGCTGTGGGCTTTAAATTGTGACGGAGGCGAGCTGCTGCTGCTGTTCGACTTCGAGTCGCTGTCTATGGAGCAGTATAGAGTAGGCGTGGCGCAGCATTAGAAGGGCGCAGCAAATACGACATTGAGGGGTAGAAACCATCCCGGTCGCGTGGTTGATCTAACGCGTGTGTCACTGTGAAGGACTGGCCCCATTAAGTGAACGTAGTTGGCGTAGTAGACGCCAACATGACGATTCTGACGTAGGCTGTAGAGGTTGAGCAAGAATAGCGTGTTTGAGAAAAGTAATATTTAAACAGTAAATAAGACATTTTTGGCGAATGCAATGTAGTCTATATGTTTTCTGGGAGTGTGGCGAATTTATTTAGCATATAGAGATGTCTGGTAAAAGTGTGGTTTGGTCGGAGAAAGCTGTTGGATAAACGGCCATGTGCTTATGTACCCCTGTCTATTAGGGTAGCAGGATTTGTATGCACACACAAACACGCGCACAGCTTGATTAATGGGAGCTCAATTGCGTGAAAACATCTTTGCATCCAAATACAGGGCACCCGTAGTGCTTTTTGCACATATAATGTTCATAATACTGATCCATCCATGTCGTCCGTTGTCCTTGTTATGTACAACAGTAGTTTTTTTAAAAGCCTGTCATGGAAATTGATGCAGATAAAGATAAGCAAAGTGATCTGAATTGCACTTGTTCATGAAAAAACAAATAAAGGGAAGAAAGTAAGGCTATAATGTCATATCCACTGTGGCACACTACTGCTGTATCCAGGCGCGCAAATAGTAAATGATGCCACTGAACGCTGAAACGCTGCTGAAAACATCAGGGGGGTCAAAGCCCCGAAACGTGGGGTTATGGTTAGAGCTTGGGGTCGGACTAAAGAGAGGTTGGTTAGACCAGTGCCACCACGCTACCCAAATCCCCCAAATATGCACATACAAAACTGCATTTTGTCAGTTATTATTATTATTAATTACCTGCTGGCTGTGCTTCCTCCTCCTCCTCCCATGTGTGTAGTGATATTACTAGAGCCGTGAAACAAACAGTCTGCAAGTGATTATCAGTTGTACATCATCTCCATCGTCTGTCTTTAATAATATCTTAAATTTTTTGCTTTTACTCACATGGTAGAAACATCTATATATATCAATCTGACAGACGCGCACGCGGCCACGCACATGCTTAATAGTCCTTTTTCTCCTCAAAATGAGACAAACTGCTATCTTTGAGACCTTATAAAAGTCTAAACTTTGATCGTGCTAAGAAAGTTAATCCATCGCGGGTCGATGCACAGCCTAGAGGAGTGGATCAAAAACACACACACACACACACACACACACATGCACACGCACGCGCACACGCACTCACACACACACACACACACACACACACGCACACGCACACGCACTCACACACACACACACACACACACACACACACACACACACACACACACACACACACACACACACACACACACACACACACTATACTGAATATCACCTTGACCACATAGCCAAACTACAACTCCATTGCTCTGTTATGGAGGTATGTCAACCACCTCTTCATTGTGTTAAGAAACCATGGTGTAGAGAGAGAAAGAAAAGCGAAACATTTGATTGATGTCTTCAATTCTCGTTGCCTTTTTGTATTGTGTACATCATTTATTCTCCCATCTATGCATGTGAAGTATTTTGTTTCCTATGCTAATTTAATCTACAATGTGAGATGGATGGATGGATGGACAGATTAGTTTGGTTTGGTGTACACACTATTAGTAAAATGTACACAGACGCTGGTGTTTGTGCTGGCTCACAAGGGATGCTAAAGTCAAGGGCAAGCTATTTATCAGAGGTTTAAAATTAATCAGAATCATAAAGAAAATGAATGGAGTTATGGAAATGGAAGCAATTAAATTGATAGATTAGATGGAGATTTGTGTGTCTTTGCTAGTGTTATGACATGCCTATGGAGACTCGTAGTAAATGACTTCATAATGGCATGGTATGGTATACTAGATTATTCTACTAATTGAAGACTCGCACAAGATTGTTGAGAAAGGTGGGGATAAAGTAATTTTTTTACAAATCGCTCTCTTTAAATTATTCTGTTGCCGTGGCAGTAACGTGATACACAGGACAGATGCAGAAAAAAAGATACAACTAGGAGTAAAGACTAAAGAGTCATTTTAATAATCCAAAGATGAAGCGTATTGGACTATTAAACCTAATTTATACTGTATGAGCCAAGCAAGCCATCGCTCAAGCTCATAACGTGTTGCAACGCGAGCTTGTAGATTGGCCAATTTTGGCAAATAGATTTTGGCCCTGGGGGACTGGTCAATGAAGTGCGGTATATAAGTTATGCTATGATTTACACATGTCAGTCTAACATCCTTATGGTGCTTTAGGAGAAGATTACATTTATCAATTTCCAGTACTATTCCCTCTTAGAATCTAGAACTCTTGTTCTAGCTCCATTTGGTCCTGTTGACTGAACCAGTATATCACTATCCTCTCATTTGAGTCCCTGCATTCATGTTACTTTCTTGTAAACTGTGTTTGGTGACTTAGTTTGTGCTCTCACTGTAAATGTGTTATTCAGATCCGTGCAGGCCATCTCTGAGACTGCTTTAATCCTCCCTGTTCCGTCTGACAACACAGATTTCCTGGTATCACTTGTGACTTAACCACAAATGGGTATTTCCTATCTTGTGCCCAAAATATTGCTAAGGCAGAGGCATAAATCTGAACGGTAAACACGTTGCAGCCACCACCTAGCTTCCTTCTTTTCCTTTTTCTTTCTCTCTCTCTCTCTCTCTTGACTGCTGCTCCCACTTTTTGCTTCTTATTGTTGTAGATGCATTTATTTGGGAGCTGTGCTCTTGTGCTGCCACTGAATATGTCATCACCTCTGGCCAAATGTATCAAGGAATGGATGTAGTTGGTCATTAGCATAATTTCCCAGAGGCGCACTGAGCTTAATTATCAACACGACTTGCCCAGACTACAGCACAGCTCATCACATTAGGACAGAGTCCCTGCTGTTGATTTGTGTACCTGGAAACACAAAGCTAGCTTGCACATCCCAACTCCAAAGAACTCAATTTATCTCACTTGGGGGAGGAATTGAAATATAACAACTAATGTTTGTATTATAGCAAATACATGAAATGCAACACGTTCAAGACCAAAGATATTACAAAATCCTTTTGACATATGTCTATTTAACACCATGGCATTCCTCTTTCCACTGCTTCAGGCCATGCACACATTATATTGACATTTTTGGATAATTTAAAATACATTAATCTTGATACCTGTACAATACATTTACAGGGATAAAACACAATAAAGTTATGACTTCCCATTGTGGTCCTGTTGGAATATTATATTAGAGTGGTCCACTTTTTAGCTGCCACTAGTTAGTTAGGCGTGTGCAATGTGCTGAAATTTGTTCATGGCTGGAGGTGGTAATTCTGTTTTATGATGTCATGAGTAATTACAAATATATAACCCCCTGGTAATGGCCAGTCTCAAGGTGCAGGTTCAAGATCCCAGAATGAAGTTGGGCATATACCCATTTTCTTTGGCCTTTGAATAACAGAATACAAACCAAATTATCCCCAGGCATAGTCCCCCAGTCCCCCCAGCCCCTTGGCCGGTCGATCATCAAAATGTTTTGGTTTATAATATAGTAGAGGGACTGTTACTGTGAATCATTTACATCCACTTGCCTGCTTAAATACTGTACACACCTAGAGCTAGACACACTGACCAAATCTGGAATCACATAGTGTAACCTGTGTCACCCACTCTGCATGCAAAAAGCACAATGTTTGTTTGTCAGGAGGATAAAGAATGCTGCAAAGACTATCTCCCTGAATAACACTGTAGTTTTGATGTATAGCTTTGGGCCTGCATGTGTAATTAAGCAATATTTCTTAGCTTTTTCCAGCATATGGTTGGTTGTTCCTGTGTTTCATCACTGCCAGTGCCAAACACACAAGCATTGTGTGTGTGTGTGTGTGTGTGTGTGTGTGTGTGTGTGTGCGTGTGTGCGTGTGTGCGTGTGTGTGTGTGTGTGTGTGTGTGTGTGTGTGTGTGTGTGTGTGTGTGTGTGTGTGTGTGTGTGTGTGTGTGTGTGTGTGTGTGTGTGTGTGTGTGTGTGTGTGCGTGCGTGCGTGCGTGCGTGCGTGCGTGCGTGCGTGCGTGCGTGCGTGCGTGCGTGCGTGCGTGCGTGCGTGCGTGCGTGCGTGCGTGCGTGCGTGCGTGCGTGCGTGCGTGCGTGCATGCGTGTGTGTGTAAATCATGATTTATTGTACATGTTTACTTGTTCGCATTTGGCTGTGAACTGTGAACAGACAGACATTTACCTCAGCTGAAGGTGAAAGCAATAAAATGTTTTTGCTCAGGCAGTGTGGATACCTTTTGTTGTTTGGTTAGCGTGACATCAAACAGGTAAACGATTATGTAAGCTACGTGTTTGTGTAATTGAGAAAGCTGCCATGTAATGTATGGTTCCTTTCATCGTGCCTTTTGAAGTTGGAACAGTAGCTGCAGATACAATCGCAATTTGGACTGCGGCCAAATGCATACTTCCAGTTCCTCAAGAATGAGGAAGCTAGTAACAGGTGTTGTGTGTCTCTGTGATGCGAGTGAGTGTCTGCTATGTATCTACTCTTCTTGTCCCAGTGACACTGGCTAGGATTGACATAATCTTGTATGTCAGAGTTAATAGTAGGGCATCAGCATGAGTGCATTCTAAATTGGAAAGTTGTAATACATTTGTCTACATCCTCCTTGGCTACAAGGCTTGAATATGTGACTACCTTGAGTGCCTTCCTTATTCTTTCAATCATTTATTTTTTTCATTTTTGCTCAAACCTGATACATGACTCACATATACATACACAGACTAACCGACATACCTACATACATTATACATACATACGTCCATACATCATCTTCTTCTTACTACTTATATAATTATTCATGTAGTCTTAGAAATCATAAAGCCTTTCTTAACATGAATAGTTCCTTAATTTGCCAAACCTCTTGATAATATTTCTGCGTATTCTACTCCCATGTATTCCACAACTGGGCCCCAAACCAAGAAGAATCCATCCATGTCTCCTTGGAGAACATGTGTGAGCCGTTCTAGTGGGAGCAGTTGTAGAACATTATGGAGCCAACTCGATACAGATGGAACAACATCCCCAATCCAACATTGTAGTATTGACAACCTAGCACAGTACCATAGTATATTCAGGATTCTCTTAAATCTATAAAATGCAGGTGTCGTTGGGTGTAAGCCCAAGATACATTGTAGGGGATCTAGTTCGATCATTAGCCCTGTTATAGTAGAAATTTCGTTCTTCACTTCCTCCCAAATTTTTTAGATTACTGGACAGAGCCACATTAGGTGCACATAATGTGCCCACGTTTTCTTTACATTTCAGACATGTACCAGAGCAGTCTTTATCATATTTGCTCCTTTGATATGGAGTAGTTTGTAGTTTATGTATAATCTTGAATTGGATTTCCTGAGGCTTGTAGTTGCAACATATCTTTTTACTATTTAACATAATTTTTTTCCATTGATGGTCATTAATTGCAATTTGTAAGTCTCGTTCCCACGACTGCCTGCTGATGTTGGTATTAACGTTCTTTATGGAAATCAATTTTTGATATATATAACTTGTTTTTTTCTTCTTCAGTCGGCAGACCTGGTGAACAAGTCTCTCAATCTGCTCTGGTCCATGTCCTTCTTTATACTGGGGTATAGAATTTAGATAACTTCGAATTTGTAAATACCTAAAGAAATGTATCCGGGGTAGCCCATATTGTTCCTGTAGTTGTCCAAAAGACTTAAAGGTACCATGCTGGTATAGATCATTTATCACCTGAATTCCTACTTTATGCCATTCCTTGAACCCAGGGTCATTACAAGAGGAAATACAATTGGGGTTGTTAACAATCGGTGCATAAAAATAATATTTCTTTGACATTGAGAATGCCCTCTTTATGTTATTCCATGTATTCAGGGTGTTGTTCACAATAAAATTAGCCCCAATACCTGGTAACAATTTAGCATCATTTATGAATGGTAGATTTGGTAGCACTATAGAGTTACAACCCTGTGGTACAAGATCCAACCATGTTGAGTTGGGGTCTTGTTCCACCCATTTTGCTAAATTGTTCACTACTGTTGCCCATTGATAATATTGAAAGTTGGGGACTGCTAATCCTCCCTTTTTCACTGAGAGCTGGAGCTTTTCCAATTTCATTCTTGGGCGTTTATTTCTCCAAATAAATGCTGACATGGCCCTATTTACATCATTGAAAAGACTGTTGGGTATGCCTTCCTTGTAAAAGTCTTTGATAATGTCAAACACTGAGGCCGTCCTCTTTCTTGACACACACTCACTCACACACACACACACACACACACACACACACACACACACACACACACACACACACACACACACACACACACACACACACACACCAAGTTTGAAGTCAATCAGTCGGACGGTGCTCAGGGTGTGCACAGGACAGTCAGACATACAGACACATTTTGCAATTCATAGATAGATCTATGTATGTACATTTTGACATTGTGCATAATGTTTGTGTGTGCATATTGTGATATGTCCTAGTATGCGCTGTATGTGCGTGCATATTGTGATATGTCCTAGTATGCGCTGTATGTGCAAAGTGATAATAATCTGCTTTTGATGTACAATGGTGAAAGCCTGTAAGGAAACGGAACTGACTGGTGACACCACGCCACGCCTGAGCAGAAATGAGATAGACCTGTGTGGAGGCAAGCCATCCATTTCCAGTTCAATCTAATTCAAGTCTCCTCATTGCTAATGCTAACAGAGTTATAGCAGTCAGTAGAGTAGAGTGGTAATAGAGTTTGATCCAAAGCAGAAGTCACGGTGTGGTAATGAATGGCGCCTGCGGACTCCCAGGATGGGATCTAATTAACAACTTCCATGGAGCATGTAGGGATGGATTGGATTATGTATGAGATATGATTTGATCAAAATTGAAGGCTAGTGTATAGGTCAGGAACATGTTTTGTCAGTTTTGTTGATGTGTATGAACATAATAAGTTTTTATTTATGTATTCATTTTGAATATCAGTAGAATATCCAAAACAGTTCTGCATTTTGCATCCATATACCAAAATAAGTGTGTGTGCGTGCAACTGTGCATGAAGCCCTTAGCCAGCCCTATGTGATTGTGATTGTAGAGAGCAATGGAAGCCAGAAGTGAATTGATGCACTGTCACGCATCGATGCCAGCTCATCACACACCTACCTGCCACATACACTTTCAATCTCTTTCTCATTCTTGCTGAAGTGCAACTATGTATCACCAATCTCTGAGTGTGACTTTCCATGTCTTGCTAAATCACAGAGAGGTGAGCAGTCAAGGGAGGCCAGGGGAAAGTGAACCAAGTCTTATTTAAGGTCTGCCAACTTCAGCAAGTAGCACACTATTCTCTTTTCTTTTTTTGTCAGTTTGGTCTTTGGTCTCACACACGCACGCACGCACACACACGCAGACTCTGGGATGACAGTGGCTCAGGGTTAGAGTGGCCGTTAGAACAGCCGGATGGGAACCGCGAGTTTCCCAGTTTGATCCCGATCTCCCCCAGAGTTAGTGTCGAAGTGTCCTTGAGCAAGACTCTAAACCCATAATTGCTCCCGACGAGCAGGTTGCTGCCATTACTTCCTCCGATGTGTGTGTGAATGGGTGAATGTAATGCACATCTAGTAAAAGTGCTTTGGATAAAAGCGCTCCAAAAATAAATGTACCATTTACACACACAAAAATTAAAAATCCCATGCACATGTACACACAGGTATTAGCCATTATTGTACACAAAGCCATCCAAAGCTCCACAGCAACCTGTGAAAATAGCTGAAACTGATCAACAATGAGAGCTCTTGAAAGCTCCTGTTTGCTACGCCTTTCAGAATCAATATTTAACTCCTTAAGTCAAAGGTCTAAGTACACTTGAAAGCTGCTGGAGTGTGCATTCACACAAGCTGCCAGTCAAATGTAATATAGACTGTAATTTGACTGTTTTGGGGTCCTTGGATTTTTTAGGTTTGCAAGCTATAAAGTTGTTGTGTACTGAGACAATGGGAGAACATTTATTTTGACTAATTTGAGCCCGTCAAACTAGTGTAAACACTTATTACAGTTACTTGTGTGACAATGGTGAATGGAGTGTATTTTGTTCTGAGGGCAATTTACCATCATTAACTTCACGTTGATTGTGCTGTTGTTGCGTGCAGGCAGAGATGATGAAGCAAAACATTTTTAGCTGCTGTGCCTTCACCATTTGTCTTTCTGCGATTACAGGTGATTTCATTTTATCCAGTTATACTCTGACACAACAAAAATCAAACATCAGCAGACATTAAGTTTTTATATGCTCACATTACTGTAGATTTGGTTGCAATAGAATTATTCCTGAGTATACCTGAGTAGTACCTTAGTATAATACCATTGCAGCTTCATACAGGAGTGTATAGTCCGTGTGCCATTCTTTCTTTCACAATATTGTTTATCTAAAAAAAAAAAGCCTGATTATGAATAGGAGAGACTTGTGAGATTTGTGGCAAGGTAGGTAACTTGAATGTCCTCCTAGTCCTCCCACACTTACACACTGTCTTGTCGAGTCATTATAATAGCCTTTTGTTTTGGACTCAGCAGGTCTCAGCCATCCCATCTGATGTGGGTTAGATATGCACTCTATCCACACCTTTCTTCTTCCCCTGATCTGAGCGCCCATAATGCATGCTGTTGAGCCTTGGAATCTGAGTACACTGTGGATATTAGGAGGCAGGGGGGAGATGATGGAGACGCTGAATGCTTTTTAAGTGCCCATTGGCTATTGTGTAGAGTAGACAGCTCTTTAAACCCCCTATAATTGCATTTTAATGGCAATTGCTTGTAGCTAACAGCATTTATTAGTGCTACCTGTCACCCAACGCCGGTTTTAACACATCCATGTTCTGAAGAGTTCATGTCTGGCTGGCCAGACTAAGACGCTGAGACATTACCTTTAGTGGTTTAGGTAAAGCTCTGTAAATTCTTCAGCAGGTGCTTGCTTTTTTAAAGTGACTCTGTCTGCAGTTCGTTTTGCAACACCGCCAATTGCTTTTTGTTGCTCTTGGATATTCCTTCTTTCATAGCATGTCAGCAGCTCTCCCCTGTCATGATTAGATAGCTCCTTCAGTCATCATGCACTACAGTGCATGTAAGTATGTCTTGTCAATAAAGATGTGTTCACTGCGTATATACATGGACATGGGTCCATGTACATGGATGGGCCTGTACATTTGTGTCTTGGTAGCTATAGGTAGAGCATATTTGGACCACAAGGTCATGGGTCCTGTCTGTGGCACCGACAACTCAGCGTATGAGTAGTACGGCTTGGGTGCTTCAAAAACTGTGAACTGATGTTAGGTGCGCAGGTGTTCAGCAATACAGCTTATACGCATTGAAACGGGGATAGACTAGCATCTCTGCTGATACCGACTTGCTTGAATGTGAGTGCATAGACAGGCATGCAAACACACACACACACACACACACACACACACACACACAGTCACACACACACACACACACACACACACACACACACACACACACACACACACACACACACACACACACTGGATGCACGGGTAATGAATTCTTTGAGGTTTGTAGAAGCAGTGCCTGGTGAATCATGGGGTTGTCTTTCACCATCCCTTCCATACGTCATGTGCTTTTGTATCAGTGTCCGTTCAGACTGTAGACTGAACTAGAAAGTTGACATTAGACTATTACTAGGCATAAACAGAACTGTGTTGTATTGGTGATGAGTGAGCACAAAAATTAGTGTAGTCAGACATACTGTATTTGAGATGGATTTAATGGATTCAGAATCAGTGCAAAACAAGACAATAGTGAATAATAAATATAAAGTGCAGAGAGTTCAGGTCAGTTCAGAGCACACGCAGTCCAGTCCACTCAGAGTGGGGGTGGAGGGAGGATAGAAGGGGGTCAGGGGGGGACACCAGCAGCATTGAGGAGCTGGATAGACGTGGGGGAAAAGCTGTTTGAATGACGGGCCTTCATAGTCTTTAGGAAATGCAACCTCCTGCCTGAGGGAAGCGGGGCAAATAGAATGTGGCCTTGGTGTGCAGGGTCAGCTGTGATCTTCCTGGCCCTCCTCAAAGCCCTACTCCTACAGGGCCTCAAGGGGGGGGGGGGGCTCTGCTGATCGTATCACCCGCTGCAGCTTGGCCTTGTCCTTGGCCGCTGCAGCGGGGAACCAAACAGTGATGGGTCACCCACCTAATCCGCCTGGGTGACGGCAGACGGCAGACTGCTGGGCGAGCGCGGGCGCTTTGGCATGTGGGGTCAGATCAACATACAGTATGGAATGAATTCTGTACTGGCCATATATGGAGCGTGTCTTGAGTGTACAGGGTTTGATGAGGTCAGCATATGGAATGTCAGGACGGGAAGGACGGGTTGGGAAGGATCAACATACATACCTGTACATGGAATGTCAGAACAGGTCAGCTCCATACTGTATATGGAGATCAAAGGGTTTGAGGTCAGATGTAGAGTTGCTGGCCGGGTCCATATATGGAGATCTAAGGGTCTCCATGATGTCACATGATGTCATGAGGCATGACCATATATGGAGACGTGATGTCACAAGGCCTGACCAAATATATGGAGACGTGATGTCACGAGGCGTGACCATATATGGAGGTGTGGGTGACTAACGGACGGACGGACGGGAGATGCAGGTTTTCATAGTAAATGTAACCTACAGTCGCAACGTGTAATGTATCATCTTTTGAAGAAGATTCGCAAGCATTATACTCGCAACTGGCATGCAGGCTGCAAGTTTGACACCCCTTTAGTCTATAGCTGATTTCTATGGGAATATAGAGCTAGTTAACACTTATTTCATTAAAATAATTTCATTTACACTAATTAAGATTAAGAGTTTGAAGGTCTAAATAAAGTCGAAACACAAAAATATAAAAAATAAGTTGATTATACATAATTTCCACAATTCTGCCCCATTGACAGCACTTATCAGATCTAGACGACAACTACCTTCTGTAACCGCCTCTTTATCCAGCACTCACCCTGCTCTCCTGCCTCTTGTTTCAGACCATTGCCTTCATTTAATCTCTGCATTGATTATTTCGGGGGAATCTGCTGTGTTGTTCATTATTTAGCCATTCCGAGAGGTTAGTGTGGACATTCGTTTTAAATACCATCATCTCTGTGAGGGAGGGGAGGAGATGGGAGGAGCCTTGATGGCAACCACCCCCAAACAACCCCCCAGCCTGTGTCTTTGTGTGCCTTCCACAGAAGCCAGCAGTACTAGTTTGATAAAAGAAGGTCATTAAAGTGTCATTAGTGGTGGTACTTTGCTGATCCAGCCAGGCCCCTGCCGATAATTCATGGAGCCATTCTAACAGCAGGGCTGGACATTGGCATGAGGAACATGCAACAGTTTTACTTCATAGTTAATTTGACGACTGTCTGTGGGGATTTAAGAAAATAACACAATTTAATCTAAAAAACATTATATATCTATAAATTAACCATAAGACAGTTAGGCATAACAACATCAGAGAACTGCATGGAAGTTACTACTACACCTCTCCTCCAGTTTTAATTTCCTTTCCTGCATTCTGCAGTCTATGCTGAAGGGCCCAAAGTCGAACCAGAACATGAAACATATAACCCCCACCCAACGCACATACTTCTTGGCAGAATAATTCACTGCTTTGACTTGATTGATTTAATACATTTTATCTTCCCACTTGAGTGCTGCCCTTGAAATTAATTGGGGACGTTGATGAATCAATTATGCACACCGTAACAGAAATATGTGTTTGTTGTGTTCTATTGCAGCTCACAACCACAAGTCTAGGCTTAATTAAACCCCATCCCACCCTCATTCAGATACATTATGACACCTGGGCCGGGCATTGTAAGGGAAATCATCCCCTCAGAATGAATAAGAGCAGCAATGATACTCTGTAGCTGCAGAGTCGATAACCGCTTGGCAGCAACTGCTGGCAGACTTGACTCAATTTGTAAAAGTGAGCCACTTTCTGGCTGCATAGGCATAGAGTATACTGTCTGGGAGAGCTGATCACCATAGAACTGCCAAGCCGGCTTTCATTTTGGGAATGAGGAGCACTAATGGATTTCTGGACACACTATTCACTTTCCTCCTGGCAGTTACAGGTCTTCAGCTCTTCCCTTTTTTTAACTTAATGCACAAAAACCCTATTCCTCCATCATCTGCTGACTTGTGGAATGATCATTGTTGTGATTTATTTCCTCATATGTCCTAGGACTATACATTTTCAGCTTGAATATATTGAGAGTGAAAATGGAGATGAACACCTGTTATAACTCCACTTCACTTTTGTCAGGCTGCCAGAAATGTAAATCCTCTACTGCCATCAAGTGGCTCTGAGTCATTATGGCAGAAATAAAACTACAGTAGACAGTGATCTGATCCCAGGGGTACCAGTCAGATCCATGAACAGTAAAAGGAAAACATTTAAATTTCCACATTTTTTAGGGGTGTGTGTCTGCCTTTATTGATAGATTAACAATAGGCTTATTGATAGATTAACAATAGTCTTAGAGGAAATGGGGAGAAAGATGGGGGATGACATGCAGCAAAAGCCATTGGGATCGGGGGTTGAACCGACGGCTACGTGGCTATGCCAGCCACACAGGCCCATCTTTCCCATTCTTAAAAGAAACAAGCGTATGTAAATACTAGTATGAACATTTATTTTTAGCTGTACAAAAAAAGATGTTCATCTCTGTGTTTTTTAACTAACCTATTTATTGACAGTCTGTGTTTTGTGACTAAATTTCGGTTCTGTTTGTCCCAACAGTTTTCATCATGGGTTCTGGGCTGCTGGTGTATCCCTTTGGCCTAAACTCCACGCTGGTTAGGTCCTTCTGCGGCCACTCGGACATCTACTACGCTGGTGACTGCCAGATCGGCTGGGGCTACATGCTGGCAATTGTAGGAGTCATGCTGACCCTCTTTCTGCCCTTCTTTGCGAAATATGCACCAAAGGAGCAGCTGTCACCCACTCCTCTACCCACTCTCTTATAGTGCACTGGATTGACCACTGGTGTGGTTTACTACTTTATCTTTGATGTCATAGAGCGAACTCACGCGTCCCTTTGTTTTTAATAGGATGCTGTTTGAGAAGAAACTCCAATCTGCCCTTACTGACCCAACACAGAACATGTACCATCTTCCTTCATCAGAAGCTTCTTTTATCTAAATAATGTCATTTGAATGAAAACATGGTTTGTCACCAAGCACTTCAAGTATAACGATAACTATAACTACTATATAACTTTTATACCATTCACCATTGTCTTTGTTATAGTTGTGGTGTGGACTCTGCCATCCATTTCAATTAAAAAATATATATATATATATCTTTATAGTTATTGGTGCTTGGTGTCAAATGGCGATTAACTCACAATTTTGATATTATGAATTGAACCCTATCTTTAGCTGAATATACATAAACACATATGTATATAAAGTGCTAACTGCATTAACCCCATTTCACAATCAAATTAATACAAACATCACCACACCAGTTTTTCTTAATGTGTAAGATATAAAATGCCTCATTACTACATACTATGCATATTGAACTGTCAGCGGGCAGTAAGAGTGGTCGACATGTGTAACATTCCAAAACAGCAGGATATTTGCCTGCATAAAGAGAGTGTGACATGAGACTTTTGAATTACCTGGCAGTCCAAGAGTCTATCTAGAAAGAAAACATGTCACCCCCTTGAAAGTAACAGCGAAAACCTCCCAAGATGGTGCCAGCTGTCCATTGAACGCTTCCTCAAGCTATTATAGAAGGTTAAATACGAGGACATCGTCATATGAATATGGTTTGGTCAATGGTTTTTAAGATCTGTTGAGACAAAGCACAACTTCACTTGGCCCCAAATTGAGAAAGCGAATGGATTGGGAGCCACAGATGTCAGAAGTTGTACTGTAGCAACTGATGACTATATCTACTGTGCTGAGTTTGGAATGTAAATAGGACATGGCTGTAAAAGAGGCAAGGTTTGATTCACAAGTTGGTCATAAATAACACACTGGAACCGTGGACATCTCTCTTTAAAGGATGTGGGAAGATTTAAGGATCAACAGAGGATTTTGGATTTTGGATACTCTGGCTCTTCGATCTTTGAAATATCTCACAAGGTGTTCAGAAGAAGTGTTATAGTGTTGCCAGTAACTGTAGTAGCGAAAAGGACCCTGTCCACACAGGGTCTGCCTTTGAGATGACCATAGTCTTCTCTTAACAAGGAAGTGCATTGTAACGAAAAACCATGGACGTCTAAAGTAGAGATTTCAAAGCAATGTTGTAATAAATTCCATGCTGGGATACTGCTTCCTTTTGTCAAACCTTCCCTATTTCTTAGTGTAATGATTTGCTTGTTAAACCTAAGTATTATTATTTTGGTGTCTTCACCACATAACGCTAAACACTCTAATTCAGGAAGAAAATAATAACTGAATCAGGCAATTGGCAAGGTGGTATAGCATTCGTCAAAATGCATGCTAACTTGGGTTGGTTATTGGTGGAACAATTTATCTAGATTTTAAATATCTGACCATACCAACTTGTGCCTTTTAACAGAACCAAGAAAGTAATTTAATACTATCAGGTCACCATCTACTTCTGCTGAAAAAACTGTGGATCTTATTATGTAAAGTGTTTAATTTTGTTAGATTATTTTCCTTCTGTGGAAATGGTAAAGTGTTTCTCCTGTAGTTTGATATGTTACGGCAAGTATGATCTCATGAACTTGTAGAAAATATTCTGGGAGGAAGAAAAGCTGACGTCTTCAAATCCTTTAAGATAAATGATGGCAGAGATAAAGAAAGCAATGTACTTATGTTCAGTCACTCATGACTTGACACATTTTACCAATTACCAAGAAGAGGTAAATCACTCTAATCGTTAAATTAAAAGGTTGTGACATGCCACTAATACATCCCTGGATTATATGATTGGGAATTTGAGTGGCTGCATTGAGAGCTGTACAAATGGAACGTGGCCTTCAGTGGTCTCTGTTGAGCTGACACATTATTCAATCCATGAGTGAAACATCACTTAAAGTAATAAGCTCATGAGATAAGATAATGTGTTAGTGTATTTTTCATCAACCTTCAACTGCTCTTAAGAGGTTTCATATTCCATCCCGTCACGGTCCAAAGAGAAAATGTCCCATTTAGTCTCCCTGTACACTGCCAGTTCCATCAATCTGGGTTCCTTCGTCCTGTATTTGTTGTGTGTATTAGTAGCTGAAAGGTTTCAACTTTAAAGATTCATTGAACTCACTTTGAACATTTAAGTTGCCAATATGAAATGTTGTGAAAAATGACTGTAATTATGCAGACATATTTTTGCAAAATAAAATAAGGAAAGTGATGTAGGTATTGTATTGGACCTCATGCTGTGGTTGATTTTTGGTAATGACTGATATTACACTGGACTTATTCAGACAGTTTGCAGACCCATATGGTGTCACTGTCAAGTCTCAGCACTGGTGAAACCCGTTTTTAGATTACACATATTGGGTTTTCTATTGATGTTTGATTGTAAATAAATTATTGTGTGTGATTTCATCCTGAACTGACCCGTTTTTCAAAAATATATTTTGAGATATTACCTCATCAATGTGTTTGCTTTACCTTAATTACCATCTTAACAATGTTTGTTGTTCTGTGAATTTTCTTTGTAATAAAATATTTCATAGTTCCAAAAGAGTAATTTTATTTTCAAAAATGGGGGGGGGGGGGGGGCGGCAATATGACCAGCAGATGGTGGTGTTGGTTCACTCACTAGCCAAATATCAGTCTGACAAAGGTTGAATTAGTGTGTATGAATGTATGAATTTGCCACCTCAAGTAAAGTGTTACCGAAGAGATTTGTTTAAATAATCCCGTTTCAAATTTGTCTGTTGCTGTCACTTCAAATTTCAATTGTTTATTCTGTAAGGGGGTTCTCTGCTAATTGGATAAACTTGGCATCCCAACCAGAAAATGCATTTTCTTTTTACTGTTGAGCTGGAGACTCCCCGTTACTGAACAAACACTATATGACAGGGATACTCAAATAGATTTACCTGTGGGTACCAATTTCCGCAATTACCATTTCCGCAATTTCCTCAATTTCCATTTCCGCAATTTCCGCAATTTCCATTTCCGCAATTTCCATTTCCACCATTTCCGCAATTTCCATTTCCATTTCCAACTATTAATGGCAGCTGGGTTTCATCATTCAAATAAAATAGAATTCTGTCCGTTTAGCTATAAAATTATGTCAGGGAATAGGGATACACAGTATACCTATGTCTTTCATTTGCATTGCATCTCCCCCCCCCCCCCCCCCCCCCCCAAGCTTTTATTTTCGTTCGAGTAATAGTACAACTCTAATAGTATTACTTATAATAATGTAATTAAAGATTTATTTATTTTTATTTCATTTTCCAGATTTTTTTTTCTTCTTTTTTTTAGATTTTCATTGGTGGGCCAGTCATAATGGTCCCGCGGGCCTGATGTGGCCCGCGGGCCTGAGGTTGAGTATCACTGCTATACTTCATCAATTTGACAATAGCAGATCTACAGTACAAGCTCATAATGTGTCGCTTACCTTACCATACCTTTTTACCTTGCTTATTGATAAACATGCTACTAATTGTTACAAACGAATAAAATAGTTTTATAGTCTCTTTATTGAGCAACTTTAACAAATGAAAAATAGTTTTCACAGCTTGAAAATACTCATCAAACTAATTGACTGCTTTTTGAATAATCTTCCAACATTTGTTATGACCCGTTAAATCTCCTTATAATGTAATGGTATACAAACACTGAACTGTAAGACCTCTGAGCAGTGAGCACATTTCTTATTCATATTTCATTGAGTGACTTAACCAGTGCCCTCATCTCCAGATCACATGCTTTAACAACGTCTTGTGCATTCCTTTGTTCTGTAGGGCGGCCTGGTCTTACGGACACACACATGAGGATATCTTTGGTGCTGTCATAGTTTCCCACACAGCGGTGAACCTGACCACGGATCAGACGGGGCAGCGTCAGCTCCTGTTGGACAAGCATTATACAGCTCAGTAACACACATGGCACACCAGGGTCACACAACTCAGAAAGAGACCATCGTCAAACAATAAAGACACAAGGGCGTAACACAAGGGCAAACTTGATTGTTGTGACAGTATTGTAATCAACAGTGACAGTATTGTAATCAACCCTGTAAATGTTTGTCTGAGACTGAGACATTTGATTTGGATCAAACTCTGAATGCAAATTGGGTGACAGCAGACTGCTGGGCGAGCGCTGGCGCTTTGGAATGGGAGGTCAGATCAACATATCCGCCTGTGTGACAGCACAGTGCTGGAAGAGCACTGGCGCTTTGGCATGGGGATCAGATCAACATATTGAATGAATTCTGTACTGCCCTTATATGGAGCGTGTCTTGAGTGTACAGGTCAGCTCCATACAGTATATGGAGAGCTAAGGGTGGCAGCGGGGGCAGTGTCTTCAGTGTACAGGGTTTGATGAGGGCCCAGGTAGGGCTGGGCCTTAATTTTCGGGCCTGTTGAGAACTCTACTTTTCGCCGGCTGCTGGGCGCAGCTTCATTAATAACTTTGGGGCAGGCCCGTCTAGTGTTTAAATGGACAGGTATCAGTCAAAAGGGAGACATATAAGAGGAAGGATCAACATTATAGAATGTCTGAACAGGTAAGCTCCATATTTGGAGATCTAAGGGTTTGAGGTTTGAGCTGAGATGTAGAGTTGCTGGACAATATTGATGACATCAGGGATCTCCATATATGGGCTTAATATTAATCACGTGATGTCACAAGGCATGACCAAAATTGTCCATATACAGTATGGGGCATGATGAACCAACTGACGAGAAATGCACTATTTCATAATTAACTGCGACCTGTGGTCGCAATTATTTTATCTTTGGTAGGCCCGAGGCAGAGATTATGATCCCTGTCCCTGTGATTGAGTGAGTGACACTCAGGACAATAGAGGGTGCCAAAATGCTCAACCCCAAATTGGAATCACAAGTTATGGGGGCCCTATAGAGAGCAGCTCCAAATGCAATTTCACTTCCGCCCATATAGGGCACCGAATATATAATATATATTGCAGAAACGCTATTTCCCCCTGCAACTTCTTCAGCTACTAACAGCTGCAACCAGATGGTGTGTGGATGTAGCATCTCTCGCACTGAAATAACAGTTTTCCTTTCTTACATTTTCATAGAAGACACACTGTACAACCTCCTTTCCATCTCTCATGAGGAACTTCTTGGACCCATGGGAACCAAATGTGACTGCAGAGTCAAGTGTACCTGTCGGAAGACCACAGCCTGTCAGAATATGAATACAGTAAACGTATGGATTAGACATACAGAAGTAGCTAATCTAAAGCAACTTGCCGAAAATCTCAAATAAGACGGGGGCTCTGTCCTTGAACTGGCTCCAGTGTCTCATGCCAGCAATAACTGCAGTCAGGATCCTCAGTGACTTCTCAGTGGGTGGCTGTATCTGAGATTTTGGTGGTTTCTTTTAAGTACAGGGAGGAAAAAATATATAAATATTAGTCACTGATAATTATTATTAATTATGTAATTTTTTAAGTTTGAATTGCCAATTATTATTATTTTACCACACAAACAGTAACTACTTAACATTCTTGCCTGATTCTTGAACACCTTACTTTTATATAATCTATAGATTCTGTATTTAAATTTGTATTATGATAATAGATATTTAGTTTACCTGAGTCTGCAGCTGGGGTGTGTTTTCAGGGCGCTGTGTGCATCTGTCCTTGTCAACAGGAGATCTCTGAGGCCCAGAGGCACTGGCACCTTTAAATCTCCAGGTGTTCTGTGGCATCGGTCCAGGAACAGCAGGTATGCTGGGAGAATGAGGAGTAGTCGGGGGAGGTGGTCTAGGCTGTTGGGAAGGGTAGGGCGTTGGGGGCATTTTGTACGCTGTCTTTTGAGTCTGACCCATTTGAGAGAACCCACTATGGAATGCAGACTTGCTCTCTGCACCCCCACTGTTGTAGGAGATGTTCTGTTCAGGATTGACAATGGACCCGGAGTTCTGGGCTCTGGGCTGGTTGGATTGCCTCGTCTGTGCACTGTAACAATGAGCAGCATTTATGAATAGTGATGCAGCTCCAGTTTTGTCCCCCCCTACATATTCTGTATTTTTTTAAACTATGTGGATTCAAAACATCATGACATGCCAGTAAAAATAACATCTATCATAGAGATGCAGACATAAATTCACCACACCTTGTGTTTACAGCTTTGTATGGATGTGGCATTGGTGCAAGCGTTCTTGTTGTAGAAGCTGGTCTAGGTGCAGGCTTTTTGCTTCCATACTGCAGCTGCTGATAAGATTGTGGGTTGCCCTGCCGGTTCCACTGATTGCTCTGAGCAGTAGTGGCAGGGTGACTTGAGACCTGATAAGATCCACAGGCCACTGAGGAAAAGCACACTATAAGAAGCAATACTATACTAGTCTTTCATTGGCTGGTAATTGTATGGATAAAGCGTTTTGTGTGATACCATAACCAACTTTAATGTTCTGTTCTGAACATTATTTTGCTTTGTGTGCACTGCCATCTAGTGACTAGCCTAAAACAGAACACTATAATTATATGACTGAGAATAGAACATTATGAGTTTGAACTTGACACCTGATGTGCTGTTTGATGGAGCAGAGGCAGAGCTGGTGTTTGACATGTACTCATTCGCTGAAGGAGTGGATGTCAGAGGTAATCTGGGCCTTTTCATCTGGTTGAACAGAGGCACAGACAGACACCCTATAGGGGCAAAATAGTGTAAACATGTTTATCAAATCCTTTTGATTAAAAAAAATATATCCTGCACATCTAGGCCTACAGTATTGAATTCAAGTAGCCTAATACAGTTTCATCTTGGCCATGATAAGAACATTACCACCAATGGCAGAAAATGTCAAATCATATAAATTATAAATCTGACACACACAGGAGGATACATCATTCATTCCTCAAGTTCTCACCTGCTGTTGGTCTCGCAGCTCTTGCTGGCTGGTTTTCATTTCCCCACATCTTGAAAGTAGGCTGGTTCATGATTCCAATCTGGCTGAAAAATACATTGTTTAATAAATGTATGTATTTATAGGCTATAAAGTATTTGCATCCATATCTACCATATGATATCCATATAATTTGTGTGCCCACCTTTTGAATTGACGCTGCTAATTAAGCTACTAGTAAAACTAGCACGCGCTAAACTGGTTAGCAGTGATGTATGAAGGTTATCAAATTACTGTAATTCACCTCCAAATATATCTCCAACAAGCAATTAAGTGCACTTAAGTAAATAGGCTATCTTTGTTTCCTTACAACGTTTAATATTTGTTATTTAGACACAAACTACAACTATACGTCTGAATTACGAGTAGCCTACTATAGCCAGTATTAATTAACGTGTTAAGTTGTTGAGTGAGTTGTCAGACAAGTGCCCGCCAACATTTGAAGGAGCCTGATGTGACGTCGCGCCGTTGTGACGCAACTAGTCTTCACATGCGCGAGCGAGGCATTGCATTTTTTCATGACTAAAAAAGTAACGTAACGTAAAATACCCTACTATTTTGACGTATACTTTAGCCCAGGCTACTTTATGGCCCTACTAGGCTATATGGAAAATACTGCATTCACAAATGCAAAATGAAATCAGACACTATATTCAAACATCAGAGCAGTAGGCCTAAGCAATAAGCAATGACAATGAAACTGTAGTAGGCCTAAATATTAGGCCTAAATGCTTAAACATTTCTACTTGTTATAGGCTATATAATTTTGTCTTGTGAATATTTTGTGATGAGGGATGCTGTGAATCCCAGAAAAAAATGATGATTACCCGCACAAAGTAGAAGTAGGCTATGTTAATAACACCGCAGCTGTTTACCTGACAGGGTTTATTTATTTATATGTCATTCCAATTCTCTGTCAAGGGCAAGTGCCTATATGAAAACTAATATTGCATGATTTATTCAGGCTATATAATAGAGAGAGGAGGAAGATATGTAGGCCTACAGTAGGGAGCATGAGACAGGAAGGAAGGGAGAGAGTGAGATGGGGACAGTCAGAGGGTGCGGCAAGGAGGGATAGAGAGAGATAGAGAGAGGGAGGGAGAGTCTGTACCCCAGCAGCTAATAACATATGGCATGAAGCTAGAGATTTTTAATTTACTTGACCAAAAATAATGTGTGAAAAATATGTGTTGAACTGTACATATATTGTCAGAGGGGAAATGACAGGGAATGACACAAGGTTGCCAGGAAGGCACACGTCTATAGCCCTATGTAACGAAAACTGGTTGGAACGTCGGCAAAAGCAGCTTGCTGAATCCTCAGATCTGCCCATGAATACCAAGATCAATGTAATTCCATACTGTTCTGTGGTATGGAGCAGACACATCTGGAGAACAACTGTTAACACTGTAACTGTCCCAGTAATGGATATTTTCTATTTCTATTTTTCTATTTCTATTTTTCTATTTCTATTTTTATTGCTTACCTTTCGAAAATGTATATGTGAACTTTATAGGTATGTTATTTGGGTACATAGGTAAATGCATGGTGATAGTGCCATCTACTGTGCTCTGTTTTGTGGTCTGTCTGGTTCCTGGGCAGGTTGAATTGGGCTCACCTGCTCTGATTACCTATTTAAAGCACCTGTGGGTCTTGGGCATGTCAGATCAGAACAGAGCAGAGCTGCAGAGAGGAGCTCTCTCTCTCATGTCAGTCTGACATGAATAAGATAAGATAAGAGAAAGAAAATAATATGAAAGAACTTAACTGAACTCCTAATTAATCTGTACAGAAGGCGCATACGGTACGTTCCCAATTGTTTTGTTTCTGTAAAGGTTTTATTGCTATTGTATTTGTTTACATTTCATTGTGTTTGTACATATTGTGTTTCTTTATAATAATACGGACATCAGGACTGACAAAGACATTCATATTTCATTGTATTTAAAAGTATATTATGTTTTTGTTACAGTTTTTCACGGTCATCACTTTGGAGAAATAAAAAGCCTTAAGTGAGATCAGTTGGAACGGTGTCATATTTCTGCCACGGATAAAGATGGTTTGGGAGCAGTTATAAACACCATGAACACTCCGAATTCATTGACCAAACAAACACAATATTAAAGTAACCTGGAACTGTGGAATAAATGCTCCAAAGATGCTGGGGATTGGCTACACTCTAATATCACAAGATATGCCCTGTTCTGGAACCCACAAGGAGAAGGAAGAGGGCAGACCAAGGAACACCATGGCAGCATGACAGCATGAAGAGATATTGATATACTGACCTGATGAAGATCTGTTCATCGAAACGTTGTCCTTAATAAAGTAATTCCTTTGCCTAAGAATGATGTGCAGGTCCTACCTCCTTCCATGGATGCAGAACAGGCCATACATGGGGACAGATCTCAGGACTGGGATGCCTGAGAGCACTTTGTGCCCAAACATGGGCTATATGTAATGTAAAGCCTTGGAATATCCAAAAGAAGTTGCAAGATATAAATGTGCTATTGTGCTGTAACTGTGTTGTGTTCCTAGCACTCAGACATTTTTTACCAGCCCTGCTGTTCTCATCCAGACCAGATCCAGGCAGTGTTTTTAGGTAACGCGGCAGCTCCTCACTCAGGCATTTCCCGAGTTCCTGAGCCTCAGGGCTGCAGCTTTCAGGCATGCAGAACTATTTGGAAGTTCTTCTCTCTCTCTCTCTCTCTCTCTCTCTCTCTCTCTCTCTCTCTCTCTCTCTCTCTCTCCAGAAATTGAGACTCCACCCAGAGGTGGTAGATATGATTTGGGGCAGGTATGACTCTGAGTGACATACCCCACAATCTGAGGACATTTCCTGGGAGAGTGCAATCTGGTGGACAAAACAGCTAATCTGCGGACTGTCTTGGCAAACAGAGATGTTCTACACATTCACACATCATCCTACACAATGTTCATGGTTACTGTGAGCATGGGCAAAGAGTTATGTTTTTGCCCCTGTCTACCAGTGCCAGCCAGTGTACATAGTGACTGTGGAGCATAAGTTAAGCGGTTAAGCCTAATGTTGTGGGGAAAAGATCACGTGACTTTAGTATATCTTCTTACTTTACAGTAAAAGGCTCTTAACTGGCTTCCCAGAATAGCAATCTACAGACAATCGATTGCTATAAGCATCTGTATACTGCAGGTGGCTGTGAAGTGGCTGAATGGCAACTGTCACAGTCTGTCACTCCACACCCAAATATCATCTGCAGCCTGACCGTAACACAGACTGTAATTACATTTTCTGACTTTCTGCTTTATTGCCTGGTATACAGTTGTATCAGACCTGGGTCTTCACAAATATTCCTCCAACATTCATATCCCTGTGGCAGGGAACAAAGAATTCCAGATATATTGACAGTCACACAGTCAATTAGTAACTCCAACTGAATTGTCGTTCAAAGGTTAGGCTTTATGGGAATGAGACAGAGTGAGAGAGAGAGACAGAGAGAAAGTTAGCAAATTTTCCCCAATGGCTAATATTAGTTCAAATGTACTGGTATTTGTATATTGCTGAGATAGGATTAAGATAAACTACACAAAGTATGTTAACACAACCTCAGTTTACCTGACAGCTTTATTTATTTATATACCATGCCAATTCTCTTTCAAGGGCAAGTGCTACGTCATGAAAGCTAATAATGCATGATTTATTCAGGCTATAATAGATACAGAGAGGGGGGGGGGGGCAGGCAAAGGGCCAATAGCGCTTCTATATAGGACTTCTTAATCCCAGTTCCGGATACTAGTGCAAGACCCCCCTCCTTTTTTATCACTGATGGTATCCTCTCAAGCACAGGCAGACACAGAGCTCCCATCTGTGCCTAAAGTCTTGCCAGCCAAGGGGAGAGTCCTAACAGTCTCATTCTGTAGAGGAGACAGTTACCTTTTTGTAACCATCATTTAATTTCAGAGCTATAGAGTATACACAGACTTACAGTATTACACAGATTCTTATACTGATATTGATATTTTGTACAATTTAACAGTTGTTTGAGTGGCAGCTTGGGAGTTGGGGAAGGCAGGAGCATCACTATTTCATGTTGTGTCTCAGGCCCCTACTGGTACATTACAAGATCTTACATGATTCACCCTAGTACCTGAATTCTAGAAAATAGAGAATTGAAGAGAGGCAATTGGAAATGACATTTGTAAAGGCGGAATATACCCACCACCACTATGGTTAGCATGGTGCCTCAGTTTAATCAGAGACTGTAAATTCTCTGTGACGGTATCCCTAGACAAAAATAACAGATTGTCAAGCTAACAATGCAGCACAATGTGTTGTGAATTAGGTTTAAGCCTCTGACATCCTTGGAGAGTCTGAAGGCCACTGTTGTATGACCCTGTGAGGGTAATGGCATCCATGGCAACAGCAACTTGAATAGTCTATTCAGAGGAATGCCTTGACTTTACACTTTCATCTAAAAGTATATCACAATAAGTTATCACAAAAGGAATCATATATTTGATAAACATGTGTGCTTTTCATATTCCCTGCTGTTCTACTGTATTGTAGCCATAACTGTATTTATCTCCACCAGAAAGGAATGGCTGGGGCAGGGATAATGTTTTCGCCCCTGTGTGTGACGGACGGCGAGCAGTTAATTTCACGCACAGCTAGACCAATGGCATGAAACTTTGCAGCACACTCCCAGGCGAGGGGGCACACATCATTTTTATATAAAGTAAAACAATATGTATACATAAAACTTAAACTGAGGCGGCAGAATTTGCAACTGAGGGTGCCAGGCCACCTCTGGCACCTGTGGCACCGGGCCTGCATTTGATCCATATGTCTCAAGTAAATAATGTTTCATCTTTAAAATATTTGTCTGATATATTTGTCTTTGTCTGATAAACACATGGTGCAAGCAAAAGTGCAGCTCTGCTTTCAGAATTTCTCATGTTCAGTTTCTGGTGGGATTCTGAGAAATTGTACAACAAATTAACAGAAACTTTAAAGTATAATAATTCACAGAAGGCACATGCTGGCTCAGCTCAAATACAGTTTTCTTAACCTGCAGTATTAAGCAATAATGAGCAATAATGCTACATTCTGCCCTAACAGAAATTGAGCAAGAAAGAGGAAATGGTCAGTTGCGTACACACACCACCCAGTAGAATAGAGGGCATGCGCGTGACATCATCATCATACCCGGACGTTATGTGTGACAAAAAAGTCCTATCTGATTGCATTAAACAACGTTAAACTATGTTAGGGGGTTATCATTCATAGAGGATAGAGATGGTATACAGTACACACACATATACCATATACCTACGTATACCTATAGCATATAGTGGCATGTGTGTAGGCTACATGATGTTTAGAACATTGGCATCAAGTGCAGTGTTCTTAAGGTGCAGTTCACTAGATCAGATAGTGACAGGTATGGGACATACTAGGTATCATGGTACCCCCAGAGCTTGGTGCTGTGGTCTGCTGCTGCCGCAGCCCCTAAAGCCAGTGCATTAAGCTGGGCCTAGGCCTGTGTGTGCCTATTTTGGTGGGTAAGTATAGTCATGTTTCTGCAACATTTTTGGCTCTGTTTGAGGCCCACATTTGGGGAAGATTGGACGCTGAATTGGGGCATTTTCTGCAAAATGGGTGCCGGAATGTAATAAATAATAGTAATAATATTAATAAACTGATAGATCTTGCTCACATGACTCCAGGGATAATGTGTGCCGATCGAGTCTGACATCTGGCCTGGCAGATAATATAAAAAGGGTAAGAAAAATAACGCACATCCATTGGTGCTGCTCCAAACTTTATTTAGTGACAGACGGGCAGAAAATACGACAAAAATACGACGTTTCGACCTCACGTCGCATCTTAAAGTGAGTTGTGAGCCCCTGCTTTCTTTTTATAGATAATACAAAAAGCTCATTTTATAACAACAACTGAAGAAGGTCGTGGTTGAATAAAGCATTCTGTGGTGTTAGGCTATTTTTAAGGGGGAATATAATTATTTGGACCACAACTTTGACAAGTGTTATATAATTTGCCAAAATATGAGAATCCCCTGCCCGCCTACCAAACATTCATTCTAGAATGGATGTAGGCTATATGTAATACCAGAGTGAAATATACTTTAGGGTGTAGGCCTATACAGACTACAGTCAGCCTGAGTCAGGACTCAGGCGGTAAGGCTAATAAAAAAAAACACCAAAAAGTGCTGTGTGAAAAATGATTCAATCCTCACAAAATCTGAGTAAGCATATTTTCCTCTACTTCCTCAGACATTCTGAGGAACGCGCGTATGTGGGAGAATAGTGCACATACTATGTGCACTATTCTGAGTCAGAAATTCAGAATATTGCAAAAACGCGCGTTTGCGTACGTACACACGCACGCACGCACGCACACACACACACACACACACACACACACACACACACTGTAGTAAGCCTGCATGGGTCTTCCGTCCGCAGTCCGCTATATCTATGCAGGCTTGCAGCTACATAGTGCGCACACCTCTAAGTAATCCAGTCATTTCGTACATTCGCTGTATCGATTCGCTGGATTGTATCGATCGACAGATCCACTTTGGATTGAATTCATAATTGTTTTATCATCTTTGAACGTTCATTTCCCCCCACTAAAACAAAACGCCTGCAGTCTCCGAGTTCTAGGCTACCGCACTGATACTAGTATATGGGATTTCCTTTTTTGTGTAACTTTCGTCATTAACTGACCTCACTTGATATTTCTAGCAGAGGAATGTGTAAGTAGGTAGGTTGCATTTTCTCAATGATGAAAAAGTAAGAATTGTTCCTGGTGCGGTGACTCCTCTGATTGGCTGTGCGGAACAAGTGTACATGATGACGTAGGAACTGACGTTAATTCACAAAGACGAATGATGTGGCAAAAATCAAAGGGCGAATCGCAAAGAAATAGTGCCGATTGTGTATCTCCCGACTTGAAACTTGAAACTGTGCTAGGCTGAGAATGTGTGAGTGCATAAAATAATAAATGTCGAACATAAAATGGACATTACAGACACAATAAGAAATGCCATTTAAAACCGTAAATCAATATTCATCCGCCTGAATCATACATTTCCGGAATATTTTCAGGGTAGAGTATATCCCATAGCCCGTAGAAACAGTCTTTTGGGCCGTGATTGGCTGCTTATGAGCCGGTAACTGATGTTTTTGTATAAATCGACATAAACTAATTGGAATTAATACTACATCTGACTGAGTTTACAGTCACACAGTAACATAATATAACCTAAACCTAGGCTTTAATAAAAACTAATTCAATCTTAAATGTTGTCTTTAAAAGGGGGGG
Organism: Protomyctophum bolini; assembly: GCF_963924005.1. Classification (NCBI taxonomy): domain Eukaryota; kingdom Metazoa; phylum Chordata; class Actinopteri; order Myctophiformes; family Myctophidae; genus Protomyctophum; species Protomyctophum bolini. The sequence continues at coordinate 26,578,175 of NC_137874.1, read as the reverse complement.
GAATGCTGTTTATTCTAATGTAATATTCAACGTCATTCATATTACACATCAAACTTTATACAAATGTATATAAACAAATAGACAATACTATGTATGCACAGGTGAGGTGTATCATATTACAAGTACCGAAATATTCAAGGCCTTCAATTCAAATGTCATTGTTTTCATTTTAATTATTTGTTTTAGACTTTAGTTCAAACTTCAAGGCAAGCAATGTAAATGTTTATTGACTAATCTTTACTGTGCTGTAAACAACCGTCCGCGAACAGTCAACGGTTGCCTGACAACCAAAGGAGCCAATCACAGCACAAGCATATCCCCGGACTATGGGGTGTAAAGTGCACCTTCCTCCGCTCCGCTCTGAGCAGCCTACACCGCCATTGCAGGTCCAGGTCCAGGGAGTAAGTGTAGCGGCAGTCAGGGGAAGCGCGCAAGTAAACAGTTAAAAGAACGACCAAAACCACCTTCATACTGACATCAAATTTTAAACAACACGTAGAAATCCCCCGTTCGGACTTTAGACAAGCCGATCCCTGGCTGTCCGGCTGGGATCTGAGAGAAGAAGCCGTAGTTTATTAGAAATAGCAGACGGAATAGGAGGAAAGTAGAGGAACCGCCATGGCTCAGATCCTGCCTATCCGCTTTCAGGAGCACCTGCAGGTATGTCAATGAATGAATTGTTCAACTCCTCCACAATGTGGGCCCCGTGTATGTACGTCTAAATAATTTAACCCTAACCACGGTGTTCAAAATTGACAATTGACTTTACTAATATGACGTGAAGCCAGTGTTAGTTAAGCTAAGTTGGCTACTACAAGCTAAGCTAAGTAGCTAGCTTGTATGTGGATGACGTTTATCTATCTTTCGTGGTGCTAACACGACAGCTAGCCAGCTACCCTTGTCTTCTTCACAGGACCGGGTACAAGTATTCTGAGTGAAGACAAACCAAAACCAACTAATGTGCAGTGGGCACAGTTCAGTCACTACGTTGTGGTTAACAATGGCAAGGACGTGTTTACTTTGTACTGTGACATGACCAACTTCCCTGTCAAAAGTCGTCTGTCACGACTATCAAAGGCAGGAGTAAATATGCCCACCCTTGGCTAAGATAAAGATGGTCTTCTCTGGTCTACTATAACGAAGAAGTTTAAATGATTAATTACTGTGACCCTATATGTGCATGGCACTGAAAATGTAAGGTTCAGTAACGTTATATTCTGTGCTTAAAAATAATGACATGTATATTCCTTGTTGCTCATCTATGTTTGAAGAATAGTTCAACCTAGCTGTCAGTGTCACAATATTTTAAATGCCACAGGCTGCATGTCAATTTAGCTCAGGTGCCATGTTAACTTGAGAGCAAGCATAGATAACGTAGCCAAGGTTGGTGTAAGAAATAAGTGAGTAATCTTGGAGAGAAACGTAACGTTCTCATGTTGTTGCACTGCCGGTCATTAATTTGAACAATTTTGAAAGGATGTTAAATTTCTCTTAACAGTGCAGTAGACAGTACAGACGTTTTTGTCTAGATTAAAAGGTGATATCCATCCTAATGCAAATTCGTTTTTGATGGACCCATCACCCATGCCCACCTTTATTGTAATTCCACTACATTGGTCCTCTTAAGCAAGTGGAAAACATTGAAGCCTCTCATGGCTCAATTCAGGACTGCTGGCTTGCAAGATCTGTGAGCTTATGAATAAATCATAGTGTCTTTGGTGCCTCAAAATGAGACATGCGATCTGCCTACATCTTGGCTACATCTTGGAACATCGCTTGGTTTATTTGTTTTCAAAACATAGTGAAGCATTTGTTTTAATGAATAGCTTTGTCCTGATACAAAACACTTTGCTGAAACCAGGCTTGTATTTCTGTAATTCAGAGCACTGTCAGACTGATAGCACGGACCTAATATGAGACATCCCTGCAATGATCGATGTAGCACTTTTGCTATACTTTTGCCTAATTTATGGAAGAAAATGTATATATCCACCAGTCAGCACTGAGATAAGTTTTATTACAAAAAGAGCGCTTTGCATGTGTCAAACAGGATGGAAGTGATCATTAGCTTTTCCTTGCCTCTCTCTAGGCCCTAGACTCCTAGAGTCTTCTAGGGCATTATAATGCTTTTATACTTAACAGTTACCTTCACTGTAGCGTCTCTCCATGTTACTACCTATACAGGCTTTGGTTAACAGTGCTACGCAAGGGTCTTTTGTATGTGAAACACAATGCAAGGATTATGGAGAGGTTTTTGATTCTTATGTCAAGCCACTCTAATTGCAAAAGGGGAGGTTCAGAGTCAGACTTCAGAGATGGAGCATGGTAGAAGTGGTGAATGACTCTTCTCGGACACTGCAACACTTTATCTGCAGGCCAGGGAGAGGCTTGTTGTGCAATTGAGCCTTTCCTGTCATGCTCTGACTGAGTGACATGCCATCGAGAGTAGTAGCTTTTGAATTGTATTTGTAACTATAGTATTACAGGAATTCTGTTGTTGGTTGAGCCTGGTAGGTGTGAATACTGATGACTGCTGGCTTTTTTCCCCTTGAGTATGCATTTTCTTTTCTTTTTTATAAAAGAGAGCAATGGCATATATTGCATTTCATTTAGTTGTTTTATGCCAGTTCAGGGTCAACACTGTGATATGAACTGTATGAACTGTGACTGAAGTCTGTATTTCCAGATTTGTGTCACTGCCTGATAATCTCTGTGCCTAGTGCTACTATCACTATCATTAATGCATGCCCTGTGTATGCTGTTCCAGGCATGTTTAACAGCACTTGAGCAGCAGATCATACATACAGAATATTTTCTGTAGAGTTTGCGTTCAGGTTGCCCGATGGGGCAAGTGCTTGTTTGAGAGGGGACGCAACTGTCTATAAACACAACACAAGTCTTCTGGTCTGTAGAATGTATAAGAGTACTGTTTACACTTAAAAATATAAAAGTGTGATATAGGTGTACTGTGAACCCATAGTCATATTCATAGCTAGTTTGTAGGTAGGCTATTTGGCATACAAATTGAGGTATGTCACAAAGCCCCAGAAAGTAAAAACAAAAGTGTTAAATTGAGCGGTAATTCCAATTTTGCCTGTTATTTAATAATGGACGATTTACCTTTTGGGCAAGTGGCCATGACTTTGGGCAAGTAGAACATGACCTGTACTTGCCTGACTGCCCGGGCAAGTGCCTCTGAGACCTTAGTGCCAACCTCTGATTACCTTTGAAAATGGTAGTTGTTTTTGAACAGGGCATTTGGAATTAAGCAAGGTGTTTGTGCACTATAGCACAGAGTTCTGTGGTGCATGTCAGTCAGCCTGTCAGGTTTATGTTCACTTATACAGTGGAGTTTGTCCATAAATTGCTGCTGGTAGTCAGGTGGTATAACATGCTGACATGACTCCTTACACTGGAGCACCCAGGCAACGGCAGATGGAACAGAATACTCCCAGCCCATTGGTTACAGTTAGGTCACATGGCCCAAGTGAGTTCATCGTGATGTCAGCGCCTGGTATCAACTGCGTGATGTCACTGTGTTCCAGTGAACTGATTCTGGGAGATTTCTCCCTGTCAGCTGTGGGGTTGCAGCACACAGGATGAGCTAAAAAACAAAACACCTTGAGAGGTCTTTATGACCGGCTCATGTTTCTGATGGGTTTTTGCAGAATTTGCACGGAAGGCTCATCTGCTTTCTTTTGGACAAATGGGTATGCCTATTGCCTAATGCCTATGCCCCTTTTTCAACTGGCTCTCATCAACGTCAATACTACCGTTTGGTTCCAACTTCCTAGACAGAGTAATGGGCTTTGTCTTGTTTGTCTCCTATACATTCAATGATTCAAGCAGGTACAGGTCATTGTTTTACTACATGCCCCCCAATAACATTCAGACTTCTAAATGTTTAAATGTTAAGCATTAACAAAATTGGTTAACCTTTTAGAAAAACATTTTAAACAGAAAAAAGTAATCTCATGTGATACTGTGGGTGTATGTACTGTAATCTTGCCATCCAGCAGAAAATGTAGCGATACAAAATCATTAAGATTTAAAGTAAACTCCCAACAGTGATGCTGAATGATCCTAGCAGTGGTTAGCAAGCCACTGAAGCCAGATGGTAATGGCAGCAACTTGATGTAGAATTGAATTGCCTATTTTGTCCACAATGTATTTATTTTTAAATATTTGGAAAATGGTATACATTCGCCAATTTAGACATTATTATTTGACATTTTTGACAAAATATCCAATTTTACATTGAGGTGTCCACTCATCCTTAGTGCTCACTCTTGTATCCAGCCAGACTGTATGGGTACAACAAAACTGTAGAAATGTTTACCAGGTTGATTGTCAAAATGATTATCAAAGATGTGCATTCTTTTTCATTTTTGTGGTCAAAGGTCAAGGTCAAGAATGTTAATTGTTTAACATTTTGTCTGACTGAACAGTTCAATTGTAGAAGGATGAGAAGGGTTGTCTGTGTCTCGATCACATATTTAGGACTCTGAGGGCATCTGGCAAGAACCACTTGGCTCAACGATGCATACCTCTACCGCCCTTATTTCTTAAAAAAAATAAAATTTGGTTTAAAAGTATTGTGAAACACAAACAAAAGCTAGTTAATAGCTGAAATAGTGCAGCTTTCCGTACAGTTGTGCAAGCTAAGCACAGCTTTTCCCTAAAACGTATAACTGAGAATTGTTTTCTGGATTTGTTACATTCATTCCCTTTTTCAGGTGCAATACACCTTGCAGGTCAGATCTTGTTGACATTTTACTTTTACTTTTCTATTCTGGTTGTCCATCAAAGCCAGTATCTTGGCCAGTCCAGTATTAAAACAACTGTCTCAATTTCTGTTCTGTTCTGTCTCTCTGTCTCTGTCTCTGTCTCTGTCACTTTCTGTCTGTCTGTCTCTCTCTCCCTCCCCCCTCTCTTTCTCTCTGTTCATCTGGTCCACTTACTTGCATAGCTGGCATTTTTATATATCATCCATTTTTATGGCTTTATATTGGGTTGCCTTTATGAACTTGCATCACATGCCGTATATGACAAAATAGGTTCTAATGTCTCATATATTTTACAGAACCTACATACAGTTCATAACTTGAATATTCCACCTGCCTAATTTACTAGGATTTTTCCTTGGGTCCAATAATGTCTGTTGCTTGATCCTATTTATGGAGTGACGACATTGTCCCCATTCTTTGTTGACAAAGACTTCCCTTGCAAATACTAGCTAGTAACAGAACAGGGTGTGCCATATGTTTCCTTGCTTCTGCCTAATATGTCCTATTTAAAGTCTTCAGGGAAAAACAAACATGGCTTATTTAATTATTGATATTTGTAGATTTGGTCAACAAGACACATTTGTTAACTTATTCTGTAATACGATGATGAAACACTTTCCTTAAGCAGTTCTACGAATGAGAACATTTTCTGTGGTCAATACAGTTCATAATTATGTTAAATAGCATGTTACCCCCGAAACCGAAATATCATTTATCCCCTCTGGCTCCCATGCTCTAAAAGAGATCTCTTTAGGACCCAAAGGAGTAGAGTAAATTACATGAGAGATTTACAAATGAATTCAGAATCAGATCACAATTATCAAACAAAGATGAAAAATAATTATAATCAAACCCATTAATACAATTGTAAACCCTCTGGCCACTGCCATCATGTACATTTAAACGGTTGTTGTGGTCTGTAGAATTTACTTAGTACAGTCACTGCTATCTTGCTAGCAAGATTATCAAGTCACCTTGATGCCATTTGTGTGCCCTTGTAAACATTTGAACCTCTTTTCTGGCCCCAAGTCAAGTATTGTGTGAAATGTGAATGCTCTGAGAGCATAGCATTCTATAAATGAGAATCCTGAGTTCCTGGCAGTGTTCAAGTTTTAGAGATCAGATGACCTAAAGTGGTGACAAAACAGGAGGCAGTGGACTGTATGCATATATCATTTATTATCGGGTTATATTGGTTCACTTTTAATGTGAGCTCAGCAATATTTATGTATTCTCATGATATTGATTTGAATTGAAACTGAATTTGGTCAATGCCAACTTTGCTCAGGTATACTTGACAGATTCACTTAAGATTGTATTATAGTTTAGAATTAGATTATGGACAGATACCAAGATATTGTACAAGTGCTCTCATTTACCTCTGCAGTCTCCTTCACTGCAGTTGCAACAAGCAATGTACTCTCTCTGATTCAATTTTAAGACTGGCCACAGGCCACAATATATTTCAGTAATCAGAATCATCCTTTGAGAACATTTGTTGACATTCACGCCATGTGACAAGGCAAGTTACGATTTCTGGAATTACTATCATCTTGGCTTATAATTGTAGTTTTAAGTGTCATCTCAGTATAGCCTAGCACCCCCTCCCCCTATAACCTTGTTAAATGTTGCTAGAAACCTTGGAAAGGAGCTTTTATTGTTCTCATTTTAAATTGTTAGCACAGCAAGCGCACTTTGAACTCTCTTGTAACTGACCGGCTGATATCCCGTGACAGGTTGGTGAGGATATGGATTTGACATTCCCTGCCACTGTCCCACTGTACAATGAAGCATGCATTTAGGGAAAGAAAAAGGAAACTACAGCTCCGAACACCTCAGCAGAATTGTGCAGTGTGGAGATGGATGGCATGCACACGATGCATGGCATCCTTCTGTTCCTCCTCTTTCCCTTTTATCTAGAAGCCATGGCCAGCCCTCTTCCTTCTCACCCCTGGACTTGGTCACATGTCTCCCTCTGTGTCACATGGTACAGTAGGGGAAGGCTGTGCATAGCCATGCCTGTTGTTTCAGCTCCTGTAGACAATGGACTCCTGGTTTCCTGTTGAGTGCAGCCTGCACTCAAGCGCTGCAAGCCTCAGCACATTGCATAGCACATCCTTCCTTGCCCTTCCTTGAACTTTGCATGGACACTGACAGGACACACACAGGGCACTTTTCTGCTGAGCAAGGTGCCGTTTTCCATCGAAGGAAGAGTAAAACGGGTCAGTCAGATAAACAGATGGGGATCCCTCTGGGTTACAAAAAGCTGCTGTCCCATGTAGGGTTGGCGGAATAACAAATAGTTTTGTAACCATTTAGCCAACATCATTATCCAGTTAATTAATGGTTAGTATTAGTAACACTTAAAATGCATGACCCACATACTGTACCCAAACTGAAATGTAAAAAATGATGTGTACACACATTACACACTTTCCTTGATGAACGTTTCGGGGACTGCGGGCGGCATTAATCCGCATTGTCGGACGTTTGAATTTAAAAAGATGGGGTTAGGTGAGTCCTGGGGTGAAGGTTTAGTAGCAATCTTTTCAGTTTGTTTTAAAGGGTTGTTTAGTTTTTAATGACATAGGGGTGTTAGCGAACCATGTGTTTGAAGCATAGTTAAAATGACACAGCTATAGCCCTAAGCCCACTCCTGTCCTGTTGATAAACGAGGAGATCCTGCCCAAAAATCTTGTTCTATGGTTGACTTCCATGATCACTTTTGATGCACAGACAAAGAGCACAAACTCCTTCTGGACTAGATTACTGTTTGCCAGCATGTTGGTGGGAAGAAAGTGTTGTTTATGCTCCAACATTCCCATTACCTGATAGCTGTTTACTCTTGACCTTTATCCAGGCCATTGTAGTAGAATTTAAATGATAGAAGAACACGTGATTTCTGTCTCAACCCTGGTCGGATAACCTGAGTTATGGCTGTGGGAGGAATGCCTAGGCTCAGTAGGCTGTTATGGTTTCCCAGGTGATATTGTATGGCTTAATGGAAATATACAGGTGACCAGCATTGTCTCCACCAGGCCGAAGGCATGGGGAGAGAGTATATTTTGCACTCTGGCCGTCTGTGTGTGTCCGTCCGTCCGTTACCAGCTTATCTCCGGCACCCTTAGCCTGGTCGATGCCAAACTGTTTTGTCCAAAGATCCCACAAATCAGAAGAGTCTTTATTGTCACATCACATTACAAGTAAGGTGGGTGAAAAGCTTGGTTGTGCAGGCTCATCATTGCAGTTAAAAAGGATAGAGAAAAGAGAGGAGATAAATAGAGCGTACACAGCTGCAGCCATACAGTATGTCGGCGCTGCCAATAGTTACACAGTATCTCTATAGTCATGTGCTCAAGACGGATCTGTCTATTTCATATTGCATCCTAATTGGCTAACATTGGCTTTCAAAGTTTGCAGGATTGGCCTGTTTTGAACAAAAAGCCTCAAATCATGAACGCACCGTGCAATTTACGTGAAATCTTTCACGCACTTTCCTACTAGGCCGAGGAATATATCCCACCCTTTTCACATTGGCCTGTAATGGTACCACCAACAGGTGGATTTTGGCTAAACACATTTTCAAAGGTGTAAAAACAAATTGGCCTATTATAGCGCCAACAGGAGGCAACAACCTGCCCTGGCCTGGTGGAGACCTGTGCCCCGAGGGGTACTTTTTCTAGTACTCACTGTCTTTGTGCATTATTAGTAATAATGAAACATTTTAATTTCTGTTTTTCTTTAGCTATCTGTTTAGCTGTAATACATGAGATGAGACCAATACTGTCTGAATGTCTTGTCTTCCCCTGTAGTGTCTCAGTAATTCAGCAGCTTGCCATCTAGCTTTCTAGACCGCTAAGTGCGCTAACTATCTAACAGCTTGGTGGGTTCCCTCTGCCACCTGCCTCGGTAAAGTGCAATGTCACTGAATGATTTTCCAAGGGGAATGAATAACAAACAAAAAACTAACTAAACTTTGGTATCTGCATCAGCAATTGTTTTATTAAATATTGGTTGCGCCACGGTATCGGCCCTGAATCTCCCAATCGGTGCATAATTAAATAACAAAGACAATACATTCACATTTTGGTTATGGCAAATATTGGATTTTTACACAATGCATCACTAATTTACTAAAATAGAAATTTCAGATCATAATGAATGATTGATTATAAATGACTCCCAGTCTCCAGACCCTCCTTGCCCCTGTCTCTTGCCAGCTCTGGCATGTCTTATTTACTCTCTCCTCATCTATTCCTTACCTTTTCCTTTCACACCTCCTTTCCTCACTCATCATCCTCTCTCTCTGTAACGTTTTCTAACTTGCTGTCGACGTCATTGCCATTGGAGAGTAAACTCACACAAGATGAATACATGACACTTCATCAGCGCTACAGTAGCCATATAATGATCTTACTCTGTGTCACACGCTCCATCTTCTCTGGTGCTCTTCTGTCTTCCCTGCAAGCTCCTTGGTTAACTTGTCATAATTAATCAAAATAGTAGTGTGATCAAATAATGTATTCAGTCAGCTAAGTGTCCATCAGGCAATGTCGGTGAACAGGCTACGTGCTACTGCTAAGTGAGTCACTTCTCTAGGTTTCTGTACTAGGCTAGCGCTGCTGGTTTGACCTGCTTTTCCCTGAAATTCCTAGTCACTGAGGTCACGGCAGTGTTTGCCCACAAGTCATGTTAGCCATACCACTGCAGACCAGTTTGGAGCGAACTGTGTTTCAACATCCAGCATGTATCTGTCTGTTTTTTCTCTTCTTTTTTCACTCTGGGGGTGCCTGGGGTAACATATTCATGTGTAGAGGACAAGCTGCAAGATAGCTCTCCTTTCCCATTTTATGAGCAGTACCATTGTGAATGAACAGTTCTCCTGCTGGCCCTGAAGAATACATGACAGATGGAGGGATGTGCAAGTGAGAGAAAGCATGTAAATCTTTCTAGAAGACGTGTGTGTGTCACAGCTGTGTTGGTTAATGGTACCAAGAGACTAGAAAGACCATTTAAAAATAAATAAATCTTAAAGACCATTTTTGTATCCCTGTGTGTGTTAGGTTGAATGAATGCTTATGCTAATATCCTTTTATGAATTTACAGAAGAAAGATATTGACATAACATAATAACGGGCTTAAACTTCAAGTTCGTAATGCTTACGCTTATGTTTGCTCATTTGTAGCACTATCATAGCCTGGAACCCTGGATCCAGCCCAATAATCAGGCTAGCACTATCAGGAAAGGGAGCCAAGTTACCCATAAGTGAAAGAATGTGGGTGGGGCTCGGTTGTGGACGAGGGTGTGTGTCGATTCATTGATAAAAGGTACTCCTGTTTCGTTGGGCTCTTCCTGGAACCGTCGTTTGTGTTTGCTGATTAGTAGTATGCCAAAGACAATTGTAGATAGAGCGCCAGTGAAAGCCGCCTTCTACTGTTGTCCTGCTGCCATCATTACAAAGGCTTGAAATGAATACTAGCCTCAAACATAATGACGGCAAGTTCATCACAATTCCAATTTACCTCTTTGGTGAAAATACACTTTGTCTTCACCAAGTCTGTGGTTCCAAAAACTACTTGGACCCGCAGCTGAAACACAATTTAGTCGTAGAAAACAGAGTCTGCAGTGATGTAAATAGGTTTTCAATGTAATGGGTCCCGGGACCCAGGGGTGGTCTTTTAAATGGGTCCCAGCCAGGGACATTTTATGAGTAGTACTTCAACGGCGTTAGAGTACAGTATTGCATCCCAGGACCCCCGGAGGGTGACATGATTGCGTCATCTCTCAATTTAGTTAGTGAGTCTAAGGATGCAGGCTATTTGCATCACTAGTCTGTTTAATTTCCAGAAATATCAGGTCCTTACTGATATTTTGTTAAAAGTCATTAGATCATGTTCAATGATCCTTAGGAGTGGTTTGCTAATAGATATTGTAAACATTGCATTGACTAATGGCCCTTTCTTCTCTTTTTTTTTTTACCTTGCTGCTGTCAAGACTCTCACTGAAAATGTGTGCTTCTGCTTCCATTGGTCTAGTGACCCTATGGGACATGAAAGTATTTCATTTTTAGCTACATGATAGTACAGAAGAGACAGATGCTCGCCTCAGTCCCTAATGGTAATTGTAGAACAATGGTTCTCAAATGTCACAGGCACAGCCACAGGGCCCATAATCCATACATTCATGTTATCTTTTACTACTTCCACATTTAACACACAGCGTGCTGAGCATTTCAGATGCTTTCCCAGGGTGCTGAGGGATTAGGTTCAAAGAAGGACCTTTTCCAATAAGGCCCACAGTGAACGTCGTCTTGTAGCGAGAATCACACCACTTACATCAAAAGAAAGCTTATGTGGCCGGATCCTATTCCTGAGTTATTGACCTTTATGTAACACCTGCTTTTGTCTAAAAGTGGTGTTTTTGAACAGAAAGCTGATATATTCACAGTTTTGTGTCCCAGACATTGACAGGCAGAACAGAAAAAATATCCTATACATACTATACACCGAATGAAAGCCCTGAATGTCTACTTTCATGAGGAAAAAAGAACACATTGATCCCATCTACCGTTCGTCAGTAATTGGCTTTCTTATTCAGCTTTGCAAGGCGTTGTCTAACACCCCTGTAACTTTGCTGTATATAAACCGTTTAGGACGCGGAAAAGTTCATGCGGTCTTATCACGCCAATTATGATGAATAATAAAGTGTTACAATCACTATAGTCTGGTTGCTCTCCTCCACACTAACGTGCATACAACGAGTCCCAGTGCCTTCTTCCACCTGCTGGCAGCAGCCCGACCCGGCCAGGGCCGGCCACTGCTGGTGACGGTCCCTCCATACAATCCGTGAAGTTGTGATCTCGTTTGTTAGTTATCTTGTTTGTTCGTATTAGTATGAAGAAGGAAAGGAGACATGAATCTGTCCATGGGTCTGTTATTCAAGGCTGCTCCGATGGTGGTAGCGTCTATGGGCAGTGGGCACTGCCATTACGTTCCGAAAATACACACAAAACCCCCTCCCCTCCGCTGAAACAGGAGGGGAGGGGGAGGCAAGCTGATCCTGGGTGTTCATGCAGTGTGACATCACGTGTGATTCAGGCTGACTCACTGGAGTGTTCACGATCGTATACAGGGCATAGACGCCGCCATTAGGGATACTCTAAACACAAAGTGCTCCTCCTGTCATGTTTCAGGAGGGGAGGGGGAGAAGCAAGCTGAAGTTGATCACGTGACCGGGGTGTTGTGGCATGGATCGGGGCTGCTTGATCTATTGTGGTGGGTAGAAAGGTGATTGAACGTAATCAATAAAAAAATACGCTAAACGTAAATTTACGTGGCCCGCAACGGACCGTCGGGATTCGAACCAAGTCAAATCCCGTGTCCCGCATTCTGTGTGTTAACATTACAGTAGTATGATAACTTTTTTTTGGTACTTCAAACTTAAACCGATATAATATATTTTATGATATTGGTAAATTCCAAATATTACCACTTATAGAAACCCTGCTCTAGTGAGTCAAATGCTTGGCACACCATATAGAATTGTTCCCCTTATGAAATATATGGTGGCAAAGAAAATCATCTGAAATCTAAAGATGCTCACTCCCAGCAATTATCAGTTGAAGTAATTTACAACTGCAGGATTATATCTGCTAGAGCTGTGTCGGGGGTCGTGTGAGGCAGACGGGATGCCCTGCACAGAGTAGTAAAGTAAGAGCAGAGCTGGCCTGGTGTGATACTGTGTTAAAAGGCCTGCCCACAGACAGAGTAGAGCCATGTTGTAATGTATAACATCAGAGTTAGGATGTTGGACCAGGTACTGGAGTTTTAAAATGCTGAAATTGAAAACATTTAAAGGGCCGCTAACTTCACCCCTTTTGCCACCAGATCTTATTTTAATGATGTTCAGGCCACAAGAAACACATAAAGCATTGGCCTGACTGCAGTTTCTTCCAGCGGTGAAATGTCCCTTTAAGAGGGCTTTGCAGAAGAACCACACTTTTATTGGCAGTAGTAGTTTCTTCCTTTGGCCAGTGCGTTGAGAACTTGGCCTAGTCGGATTAGCCCTCCACCCTTTCCCACTCCCTAATAACCAGCATGGAGAGTCCAGAGCTACATCTGGTCAGGAGGGGCTGCTGTTCTGTGTTCAGATTTGGTGACCTCACAGCTTTGGCTGTAGCCGGAGAGCAGTCGAGCTGCTAGTCAAAGACACAGCATATTTATGTGTTGTTGTTCACTGAGGATCACTGGCCCCAGTTAGCCCTGTGGATGTTTAGAAAGACCATATAGTATTTAATGTTGAAACTCCAACCCCCTGCAAGTCTATTCCAGTTCCAGATGTCTGACAATATGTATTTGTTGTGTAATTTTGTTTCCTACTTATGGCCCCCACCACGTTAAGACCTACGAATAAATAAGAGTATGAATAAAAGTACTTTAATACTCGGCAATACTGAGTACTGATACGAGTACTTTATTTTTGTTGAGTAACCACTTATTTTATCGCCTTAGATGCCTTAGATGCAGATGGATCTCCGATCTACACTTGTCAGTTGTCATTTAGGCTTGTAGATCGGCTGTTTTGGCGATTTTCTGCGGTATTGGGTTAGAATTTCTCCAGTTCAGCCTAATGTCAATTTGATGTTTTGGTACTCGGGTCAAAGAATCGGGGCCAGTTCCGTGTACGAGTACTTGATGATGGTATCGGCCTGAGTAACCAATACCAGTATCGGTATCGGATTTTTTTTTAAACCAGTGATGCTACTCCAAGAATGCTACTCCAGTACATTGCAGTGGGAGAGAGTTGTCCCCAGTCCTCCACATGTCCAAACTGTGGCGCGTGCACCCCCAAGGTTCCACCTCTGGGGGGGTGCTTGACATTAGTACTGTAATGGTAGGGGGGGGGGGGGGGGTGGGGGGTGGGCATTGGCTGCACTGAGGACAGTAGTCTCCTTCCACAAGCCATGACATGGCTTACAGCTAGGTTTGTTTTTTAGTGTTACTAAAGGTGCATTTTATATAGCGCCTTTATCCAAGGCTCTTTACAATGATTGTGCATTACATTCAGCCATTCACACACATTCATGCACCGATGGCGGAGGAAACCATGCAAGGCACCAACCTGCTCATCTGGAGCACACAGTGAGGGCCTTTGGAGAAATTCGTCTTTGTCAGTGAATGAGTTGAAAAGGTCTTAAAATACCTTAAATTGTCATTTCACTATCATCTGGGGACCCCCCCTCCACAAAAAAAACAAACAAAACAAATGTGAGGAGTGAACACCCACAGGTTGAGAACCACTGCATTTATCACACCCTGCTGGCAGTCAGGGTGCCCTGGTGCCTCCTCATGCTGCAGCATCTCATGATACATACTTCAACACGCAAAATGTTAATCTGTAAGAGAAAAAGAAATACCGTAGTCTCTTGCTTAGGCAAAGTATACCTTGGCTTCAGTGTTTTGATTAATCATATCACTTCCATGATACTGATAGGTCTCATGTCTTTTTGTATACTTCATCATTGGGTACATTGTTTGTGAGGTGGCTGACGAAACATCCATTTCAGACAATGGACCTAAACAAATACAGATATTCCAATAGTAGACTTGGTGGTAACGTAACATGAGCGATAGGCATAGCCTAATTTATTGTGATGTGTGGTGTGGCATGTATGCCCAAGCGGTCATGTTGTCAGGTTATGTTTTTGTCACTAACTCATTAGTGGAGATTGTCCTTATAACACCAGATGTGCATGTGCTTCTTTGGCTACTTTAATTGAATCCGTTTGCTGTTCTTTTTATATCCTACTTCCACGGTGCACACCGGCATGCTGCCGTGTGCCGCCGGGCACCGGCGCATGCTGCATGTCTGCTGACATCATTTCCATTGTTGGCTTAGCAGCTAGTAGGGTTTGATTTATCAGAATGTCAACAACATGTCACACCATGTAGAACTGTCTTCCTATTTCCTATTCCCCCTAGTATCTAGTTAACCTTATGGTCACAGATAACGCCATCTAATCATCACATCCCTTTTCTTTTGATTTTGTGAAAATGTTTTTTAAATACTTATACGATATACTATAATAAAATAGCGGCCTACCCTTTGTTTTGCGTTTTCTTTTCTTTTAACCCATTCTGACCTGAGATCAGATTCTAAAAATGTCTGTTTGAAAATGACAGTTTTCTGAAAAAGCTATGTTTCTATGTCAGTCTTTCGTCGATATTTCAAAAATAACAGACCTACAAGCTCGTAGCGCGCCTCTCGGTGGTGCGCTATGAGCTTGTAGATCTGCTATTTTTCAATAGCTAAAGCATAACGTAATGCTAACACCAAAAGGGGTTCCCGCCCAAAATAGATTAATTCACAGAATCAAATGTTTTATGGTCATGAATCACCAGGAGCCTGGATGGCTTGGTTCCAGGCTTAAAATAAATAATTACAATATTTTCAGAAATCTGTATGGGGGGGGAAATGAATGGGCTTATTTTGTGGAACCACTGCTTTTTCCCTTATACGAACTAAAACCAATCACGAGATATCTCGTGGTGAGCTATTATACCCTCCTTTGCCAAACATGAGATTTGATAAGACATGTTAAATGTTAAATGATAAACCTGGATACTAATCGGCACTATTGACCTTCCCTTTATCTGCTTCATCAGCTCCAGAACCTGGGGATCAACCCGGCGAACATAGGCTTCAGCACCCTGACCATGGAGTCGGACAAGTTCATCTGCATCAGGGAGAAGGTGGGCGAGCAGTCCCAGGTGGTGATCATCGACATGGCCGACCCCAACACGCCCATCCGCAGACCCATCTCCGCCGACAGCGCCATTATGAACCCGGCCAGCAAGGTCATCGCACTTAAAGGTACAGCAAGTCATCCCCACACTGACTGGGAGATATGACACATCACATAGTTACAATGTTGTATATTGACTAACTTTGAAGAGGATTTTATCTTTAAGTCTTGAAATGTTCACGCAGCTTTACCAGCATGATCCATTATTATACAGTTTGAAGTACATATTTAAAACGTCTGTTTAGTCTGTTACATCCATACTGCTGTTTAGTTTTCTTTTATAAAGTAACATTTATTTTATTGGCCAATTTGTTTTCCACACATAGACATGATATATTTTTGATAATTTCTGTCCAGCAGCCATGATTGTTTTGACTGTTTTATGTGTTTGTTTTTTGTTTTTCTCTGTTTTGTCGTTTGTATGTTCTTTTTTACCTTTACTGCTTTCTTATGTGTATGCAGACGGTGAGTTAAAATTTAAGTACTCCTTTGTGGAAGTTTAATCCTGTTATTATTTATATTTGTTAAATTCATATACTCAGACCAAAATGATCACATTCGACTTTGATGAGCACGCCAACTCCGTCAGCTTCATTTAGCCACATTGAGCACTAATGGCATACAAAAATATTTTCCAGCATAGTTTTGGCAATATTTTATTTAAGTAAGCCTGCTCACAGCCTCACACAGATTATCTGTTTAAAATCTAAATTTACATTTTAACTACATTTTGTCCATGTGTCCTTTTTAGTTTCACAGTTTGTCTAGAATATATATTTTTTAGGCCTACCTAAACAGGATTTAGCTTTCACAGCCTTCTAGCTTCATTGCTGGCATTACATCATCTCTGTTAGTTGTACAATTGATTTTAGTGCCTGTTTGTAATGGTGAAAATGTGGGATCTCATCTTAATTTGATACACAAGATTTTCTTTTTTTTTCTATCAAGAAATCCTCCTGCAACGTACCACCTCGAAATGATTAAGGTGTCTTTGTTACATGCACACTATGTGGGTTGTCTTAGCTAGTTATTTTTTATTTATGAAATAAAAGTTTCCACCATTCAGTACTAAGGTTATATACTGTTTGGGTTTGGACTTGGATTATGATTTATGGACAAACTACTAGCTGTAACTGTACTAGGCTACAGTTTTAGTATTGATTTTAAAGATAAGTGGAATTAGGTAGGTAAAGGTTATGTACTGTATGTAGTCTACTGTATGCATTTCTGTGCCTACAGTATGTCTCCTACTACAGTATATGTTATATGCACTGCTGGCCTTGGAAAGTTAGAATACACAAGGGACAAAGATGCAAAGTTCATTAATAATAATAATAATGAATATGAAAAATATAATTCGCACATTTGCACAACTTTACAGAAACCGAGATATAGGAATAGGAACTAAAAAGCTATGTGACAAAAGGCAGACCAAAGCTATGAAAGGGGGATGGATAATAGAGATGGAACAGAGATTTGGAGAAGGGCAAAGAAAAGTATAGACCTTTGCGTCAGTATGTTGGTCTGATGTTTTTCAACTAACTGCATTCTCTTCAGATGATAACGTTTAAGATTGATTTCTACATACGGTGTTGTGCCGTGCCGTAAAAAGTAATCTACAAGCTCACAACACGTCGCCATAGAGCAGTGCATTGCAAGATTTGTGCATGATACTGGCGTAGGACGAAGTATAATTACACAAAGGCATGGGTGCCTCTAGAGAGGGCAGACACTCGGATTATATTATTAGCATCGCTGTACATGTGTGTGGAAATGTCACGCATTGTAAGTATTGTATTTACGGGGATAAATAAAAAATATGCCAATTCTTGCAATCCCTCGCTGAAATCCAGGCCCTGGGAGTGTAAATTGTATGGTAACCTGCCACAAATAACACGTTTGTAAAGCAAAAAGAGAAAGATTTGATTAATAATAAATAAAATTAAGGTTGACGATGTTAAGCATCTCCAAAGATGACAAGGGACAGAAAAAGACAAGCATTTATTTCAGTAAGCCTGCCTGCATTTTATTGCAGATATTATGTATTAAAATACCTCTCGTCATAGAAGAAGAAGAATCCATAGCCTAGCCTCATGGCATTCTTTCTCTATTGCTGTAGTGAAGTATGGTCATCCTCAATATCAAAATAGGGTTCTGAGGGCACACTGTGTCTGTCGTGTTTTAATATGCAGTTTAAAAAAATGTGAATATTGAGTTCAGTTGATATGTGATATCATATCACAGGCTACGATGATTCTGACAGCAGTACTATGGCCACTGCGTTTGTCCACCTCTCCTCCATGTGATGTTTCACTGAGCAGAGAGCTTTTGTTTCTCCCACGTCTCTTGACACATTATTACATTATTAATGCTGTTCCCATAGATGGTCGATTGCACTTTTCCTCAGCAGAAAATAGTTTGCATCTCCTCCAACTTGCTAAATCCGTCGTTAAACTATCAATGCTCTATATGACTAAGGCGCACCTGCTTAAAGTTAATGGGAGCTGAATCACTGATTTTAATTAATGTAATGCCCAACACACCCATAACTTATTCAGAGGCTTAATACCACCCCTTAGACTTAGTCATGCACTGACCTTTGCACTCAGATAATGGCATTTAACCAGCAAGCTTGCCGTGGATAAACCCCATACATATTTAGCGTCCATTTTGGACCATGCAAAATAGATCGTTTAAATTGGGCCCAATGTGTGTACAAGCTGTACACTGACATCCTCATATTCGAAGTAATTCCAAGAGAAGATGGGCTGCAGTGAAGAGATTATGAATAGTCCTAATGTCCTTTGAAGAGTTCAAATTAGTCTGTAGTGTCAGAATATTTGAATAGCTATGAATTGATGGGGTAGTTGAAGCTAAAGTCTCTTGATCGTTTGGGGTCAGCAGATCTAATTAGAGCTGTGTGTGTAAGCGAGAACTCTCAGCCATGCCATGTGAGCATCACCTGGTGGACATCAGTATAAATTAGAAAATGGTACTTCTCGGAGCGCAGATCTCCACCAGGCTGGGTTGCCTACCCAGGGCTGTTTCAGTCATTGACTGCCATCAGGACCTAGGAAGCTGCTGGGGGGAATAACTGTTGGTATATGTGGCGGCCGGGCGGCCCCTATGGGCAGAAGATAAAGCGAGTTTGGATGTGTGGTCTAATAGAGCGTAGCAGTCCCGCCCCCTCGAGAGACCCGGAAAAGAAATCCCTGTTCATTTTCCTCATAGACTTTTCAAAAAGTATTTTTTTTAAAGTCGTTTACGTCGTGGACAAAGCCAACTCTTGTCGTGACAAATCATGACAATAAACAGTGTTTTGGGCCAAACAAAGAATTAGAAAGTAGAAAATAACGGCAGGTTACAACACTTTGTTGTTGTTTTTCTTCTTTGTAATTATTTGTTTGGTCCAAAATATTGTGTTTGTTGTCATGATTTGTCACGACTCGAGTTGGCTTCGTACGACGCTTAAAAGGTCTTTAAATAAATACTTTTTGAAATGTCTATGGGAAAAATGCATTGGGAAATATTTCCTGGGCCTGGCGTCGTCATGAAAGGGGGCGGGACTGCGACGCTCTATAGACTAATCCAGGAACGGGTCTCATGGTCGCAGCTTACGTATTTCCTGTAGGCGGACGTAGCTGCAGGGTTTAAACCCTCACCAAGCGCACCTCTTCTACTATAGTGAACGGCAGAGTGACTGATGTTAGTCTGCCTCAAACGTTACTCTTTGACCTACTTTTTACTAACACTAACATTACAAAGATGCCCAGAACATCGGGATGAACCTGTGTAGTTTATGGCTGCTCCAACAGTAGTGGCAACATAAAAAAAAACAAAAAAACTGAATGTCAAAATATCCACTGCGGTGGCTGAGACCAGAGCCATAGAGTAATGGTTGAGACGAAGCAGTGAAAGGTCCTGAAAGATATATAACGTCAGTGTTACCCAATACCCAATCTTTCAGTTTTATGAACACAAGACTGCTGTATTTTAGGCTCATACTAAGCATTGCTGTTTAGTTTTCTTTTATAAAGTAACATTTATTTTATTGGCCAATTTGTTTTCCACAAAGACATTATATATTTTGATAATTTCTGTCCAGCAGCCATGATTGTTTTGACTGTTTTATGTGTTTGTTTTCTGTTTTTCTCTGTTTTGTCGTTTGTATGTTCTTTTTTTACCTTTACTGCTTTCTTATGTGTATGCAGACGGTGAGTTGAAATTTAAGTACTCCGGCTTTGTGGAAGTTTAATCCTGTTATTTTTTATATTTGTTAAATTCATATACTCAGACCAAAATGATCACATTCGACTTTGATGAGCACGCCAACTCCGTCAGCTTCATTTAGCCACATACCTCCTTGAGCACTAACACAAGGCTGCTGTATTTTATACCTCATACTAAGCATTTTAAGTATGAGGTATAAAGTACAGCAGCCTTGTGTTCATAAAACAGAAAGATTGGGTAAGACTGACGTTATGTATCTTTCAGGACCTTTCACTGCTTCGTCTCAACCATTACTCAATAGCTCTGGTTTGAGCGGTGGATATTTTGACATTCCGTTTTTTTTATTTTTTATGTTTCCACTAAACTACACAGGTTCATCCTGATGTTCTGGGCATCTTTGTAATGTTAGTATTAGTAAAAAGCAGGTCAAAGAGTAATGTTTGAGGCAGACTAACATCAGTCACTCTGCCGTTCACTATAGTAGAAGAGATGTGCCTGGTGAGGGTTTAAACCCCGCAGCTATGTCGAGTCCACCTACAGGAAATACTTAAGCTGCGACCATGAGACCCGTTCCTGGATTCGTCTATAGAGGTGCCTCAACATGTCATTCCAAATTGGGTATGATTGGGTATTGTGGCCCACCCACAAATTTGTGATTACAGGCAAACAATATGAAGTATCAGCCCTGCCCCCACTTGACTCACAAGACCTTTAGGGTGTAAGTGAAATTGCTTTCGGCTCTGCATTGTTTTAATTACACAGATTGTTTAGATTAGAAGATCATGTGTGATTAAAATTGCAGATCTGACGCAGCATCAATGATTTGAGGCATTTGTCTTTGCTAAAACAGCAATCATAGCCAATTGGAATGGAATCTGAAAAATCTGACTGATCCAGACTCCAATCAGAATGTGATAAATGTATATGGAGAAAACGGAAACTGCTGAGGCTTCGGAAGGAAGACCCAGTTTGACCTGTTGAATGAATTGTAGTCGAGGACATATAGTGCAATAGTCTGCTGCACTTTTCTAGAGCCTTGGCTTACCACTGAGAAACATGTGACATACAGGAGAGCAGGGATAAGCATTCATCACTGCAGATTATATACTGCCTGGGTTAAACATTAAAGTCAAGTTCTTTTTCATGGAGATGCCACCAGTGTTTTTATGGAGATTATGCAATATCAGTGGTGGTGACTTTTCAATTAATTGATTCTCCGTCTCTGTGAAGAGAATGAAACGATAGCATGTGGAGACTTGCTGGGCCTTGATACTAGCTAACCTACTGTACTTAAGTGGCACCCATTTTATTGTCACCGTTGTATTCACTAGACTACCACCAAAATAACATCCCTGTTCAGTCAATCGTATGATGCTCTTATTCAGGTGACCATATCATGTGACCTACTGTAGTGTCTTTTGTTTTGTGTCTCTGAGGTATGGGCACAAAGTACACACGCAGCACACACTCGCGCGCAGCACGCACACACAACACAAGTTTCCTGTGATGGCTTAATCGAACTGAATCAAAACACAACTTGATTTGCTCTTTCAAATTTGTCTGCCACTGCAAACAGTCACCTTTGCTACACTGCTCGTCGTCATTTTAATCTAATCATGTTGTGATAGTGACATGGCAAAATTCTGAAGGACACCACAAATGAGTTTATCTCTCTGATTTGATATATTTCTGTAATTGTCTTTTCTAAAGACTCACTAACAAACAAGGTAACTCATGCTGCTTCTTAATAAAAGCTTTAGCTCACAAAATTCACCCAAACTAATAAAAAAACACAAAACAACAGGTGAGTCAACCTTTTCCTAACCATTTAATCTCTTTATAATAGCGACTAGACAATCCCCAAAATACATATCATCAATAGTAGACTATCTACCATAGACTTAATCTTATGTGATATTTTGTGAAGCTTGCCCCTTCCTCAAGCTTCTTCATTGCATATAATTTACAGTACCATATCTCTCTCTCACTCTCTCTCTCTCTCTCTCTCTCTTAATTGCAATCAACTGTCTTATTCTTCCTTGTGTATTTGACCTTTTTGTGAGTTGTTTGTCATTTGCTTCCCGTTCCTTTGCTCATTCTCTCTATGAACTCCATTTAGTTGTTGTTGGACAGAAACCTTGTATGTTCAAGACCGCTAATTCTCAGGAAATGGGGAAAAAAGTACCTGGGTTGGATCCAAAGTGGTTATTATTTACACACAAGCTTTGTTAATACTTTTCATGGGTGAAATATTTAGAAACTCCACAGACAGACCTAATCACAGACTTACTTGTATGTGATCGAGCTTGTGGATTGGCAATATTTGGTACGAGAAACTTTATGATGTTCAAAATTGGGCGTTCATTCATGAAAAATAATCAAATTAAATGTGGAGATGCAAGGTTTCTGACAAATTGACTGCCATTTAATAGAAATGGCTTCTAGTAAGAGGTAAACTGTTAAGTATTGCATTTATCAGTTATCACTGCATTGGATTCACTCAAACAGACACACACACACACACACACACACACACACACACACACACACACACACATGTATGTTTTATATATATATATATATATATATATATATATATATATATACATATACACATGTACATATGTATGTTATATATATACTGTGTGTATATATATGTGTGTGTGTGTAATATATATGTATGTGTGCAATGCATTACCAAACTATGCCCCAAAGCAGCATAGATATTCAACAAAAGTACTTTCCTTATATGCCCTCACTAGTTAGATTGCAAATAATTTGTGCATGTTGCAGCCGACGACTCTAGTCATTTATGTTATGGACGTGTGTTGAACTGAAATACATGTCCAAATTGAATCAGTGGCTACAAGTTTCTCTAAGACTGAAAGGTATTTCAGATCACATCCTAGTAGTATCCTGATGCTAGTATGCAGTATTTATGGCCAACAAATTATGTTAATCTTTTAATTTATTCAAGTGACATTTTATTCATTAATTATCAGCCCAAAATACAAAAACCAATGGGTCAGTGCAGCCCAACAGAAATTCATTAACAGTGTTCATAGTAGTGTGTGTATGATAGAAGCCAAAAGCTAAGATTCTGCTTTAACCCATTGATGCCTGAGGCCGAATCTGGGAACGCCTTCTAGGGCCTGACCTAAGGTTTCTGAAAACCTTCAAATTCTGATGATTAAAAAAAAAAATAGTTATGTTGCTACATGTATAGCAATAGCTGATGAGACACAGAGAGCGCGGCCGGCATCAAGGGTAGAACAACGTATACGTTGCACCAGGTGTCAGTGGGATAAGACAGAACGGATACTTGAAGGCTAATCTGTCATTTATTGAAATTTGATGGTATCAACCAATCACATCAGTCACTTTCACAGACATAACACCAAGTCCATAACATGAGAATTGGCACATCCCTGTCAGTCTTCATGGCATCCTCCCTGAAGATCTGTGAACCTTAAACTACCAATGTATCAAACTTGACTCATATGTGTTTAAGTGGATTCTTCTCTCAATCTTTTCCTGTGTGCGTTTTTGTACCTAGATAATGGACACCGTACTTTATAATGTTGGTGACTGATGTCAGAACGAAGCCATAACAACTTCTTCCATGCCCGGGTACCTCCCTGGTCTCCTTTTGTTTTACTTACCCCCCCACAGCCGCCAAAACTCTTCAGATCTTCAACATTGAAATGAAGAGCAAGATGAAGGCTCACACCATGACAGACGATGTGACCTTCTGGAAATGGATCTCTCTCAACACGGTGGCACTTGTGACCGACAACGCCGTATACCACTGGAGCATGGAGGGCGACTCGCAACCTGTCAAAGTCTTTGACCGCCACTCTAGCCTGGCAGGCTGCCAGATCATCAACTACCGCACGGACGCCAAGCAGAAGTGGCTCCTGCTCATTGGCATCTCGGCCCAGGTTATTAGTTGATTCGTGTTTACTTTTTATGGGCGTCGCATAAATCCAATCGAAATTGGATTTGAATCGAAATTACAAGCAGGATTGTGATTCTTGTTATTTTGTTATGTTAATCATGCATGCCAACGACTGACGGCAGCCATGACCCATTTGTTAATTATACATATTATTATTCAAATAAAGTTACTTATTGTTTTTATTTTCAAATTAAGACTCCATGGCCCACATGTATAATGATATAGCCATCACTGCTGAAAAACGTGAAAAAGGTCAAATGAAATTGTGGATTAGGCAAATGGTGACACCCGTTCTACTTTTACTATTCATATCTCTTGGGCTCTTGGGGAAGCACAGATCCACTGCTACCGTTTCTCTTCTATACCAGGTAGTTATTAGTAGTCTGGTGTCCCAGATCTAAAGTGGTCTCTACCAATAGTAAGTAGTCTGGTATCAAAGTGGAGAGTCACAGGTTTTTGCCTAAATGTGGATTAATTATGAGACAGAATATTCTCTAAATTGTTTGCGTTGGTTCATATTCACTACGAGAGTAAAGAGAAGTCAGTTTACAGAAGTAGACAAACATTTACACATACAAATTGCCCTAGCTGTAGCCTACAGAAAGACTAGCCATTCGGTTGTTTATACAGTAATATAGATAGTTTATTTCTTTTTTGTATGTATTGTTCAGCAAAATCGTGTGGTGGGAGCCATGCAGCTGTACTCTGTAGACCGGAAGGTGTCCCAGCCCATCGAAGGCCACGCTGCCAGCTTTGCCCAGTTCAAGATGGAGGGGAACACAGAAGAGTCGACCCTGTTCTGCTTCGCTGTCAGAGGCCAGGCTGGAGGAAAGGTGACTGATTGTTGTCAATCACATTATACCTGGCACTGCATTGAATGGAGGAGACATCCTCCCTAAGTATTAGCATCTAACCATTGTTATGTTCACACTGCATCACAGCTGCACATTATTGAAGTGGGCACCCCTCCGACTGGCAACCAACCTTTTCCAAAGAAAGCAGTTGATGTATTCTTCCCTCCAGAGGCTCAGAATGACTTCCCCGTAGCCATGCAGGTATGGACTATGGAGCCTACTCACTTTACTGCCACTTTAGTGGCTACGGTATTGGGAAATTGGCCTTTACACGATGCAGGCCAGTAAAGGAACTTCACAACTTTCCCAATTTAATACATATTCAGTGAATTTATATAAACACAATAGAGAATAGACTTTAAAATGGTAATTGATGCATTTATATAGTACTTTTATCCAAAGCGCTTTACATGGATTCACCCATTCATACACCGATGGCATATGAATGGATGAGGAAACAATGCAAGGCACCAACCTGCTCATCGGGAGCCAGTAGGAGTTCAGACTTCAGAGTCTTGCTCAAGGACACTTCGACACTAACTCTTTAAGGCTTTCATTTCTCTTAACATTCCCCCTGTTTCTTAGATAAGCTCCAAGCAGGATGTGGTTTTCCTCATCACCAAATATGGCTACATCCACCTGTACGACCTGGAGACGGGCACCTGCATCTACATGAACCGGATCAGCGGTGAGACCATCTTCGTCACCGCTCCACACGAAGCAACCGCCGGCATAATCGGAGTCAACAGGAAGGGACAGGTAACCAAAATGAGTCCCTCGGCCTGACCCTCTCCATCCCACTTGGTCTGGAATGTAGAAATTTGTGACTTTTATGTTTGGGAGCATTTGAGCTGCATAGACCACATTCAGCAAGCAGAGGTCATTGAAATGGACGTAGTGTTAAGTCAGCACTTGAGCTCCTCCTGTAATGCAAACGCAGTGTGTTTACCTCATTAGAGATCCACTGGTTCAATACAACTCTGCAGCACCTCGGATCTTAATGCACATGGCCGTAGCAGGTTACATCCGTACATATCTCTATGTATTCACAAAAAGCAGGCCCAATTTATTAATTTGGAGTCTAATGAATGTTGACATGGGATGTCAACATTCATGTTGGACGGCACAACATCATCGCTGACATTGTTGCGCCCCTTGTTTGTCTGTCATTATCAGGCAAGCTCATTCTGTCTGCCAGGAGGCATTATAAATAATCCAAGGTGTAGTGTTTGACAGAGGGAGTGGAAAGAGAAGGCTGCTATGTCTTTGGTTGCCATCTAGAATCTGTACCAGGAGAACTGGATCCATCCAGCTGATGAATAATGTTCCAGCCAGGCCACGCACACCACATGAATAATTGAGTGACACGAGGAAAGCCGATCTGTGGAGGCTGACAAGAGACCTGCTGTACCAGGCAATGGACTGTGTGTGTAGTGTGTACCCACATAACACCCGTAGTGATCTCATCTGTCTAGGTCTGTCAGTGGCCTCATTTGAGTCAGTTAGTGAGTGTATAAAATTGTAACTAGAATTGTAATGCAGTCATACCATGAATTTTGAGGCATTATCACTTTTAGCTAGATTTGACCATGAAGCAGAATACCAAGGGATGCCTGAGAGGGCTCTTATGCAAACATGCCAGACTGAGGCCTATACTCCTCTCAGTGCGTGGTTGGCAGCACCAGTGGTGTAGTATACCATTATTGTGTGTGTGTGTGTGTGTGTGTGTGTGTGTGTGTGTGTGCGTGCGTGTGTGTGAGACAAGGTGAGCACGTGTGTGCGTGCGCACTCAGTCACCTTGTCCCGGCCTGACCTTCAGATGGAAGGATCCTTGCGAAACAGAGACACATAAGGAAGGGAATAGATAAAGAGAGAGAAACAAGGAGTAGGAAGGGAGTAAAAAGGCATGTGATCGTGCGGTGGGAGGCGCTGCCCAGCGCCCTCGATCCTCTTAGTGTCGGCTCTGTCACACTCCTCACCTCCCCTTCCACGCACACTCTGTCTGTTCGTTTCTTATGTCCACTTCTGGGCCAGCACACCACTCGATACTCCAGCTCAACTGTCACCTTCATGCTGGACATTTTCACATCTCGAATGAAACCGTTCAGACACGCTGCCCCCTGCAGTACCCATGATCATTGTAATTAAATGACATTAATTGCACTCAAATGGTCCAAGTAACTGGTTAATTCAGTGGTTTTCAACCGGTGGTCCGGGGACCACCAGTGGTCCTTGAGGGGGTTCCAGGTGGTCCCCAGCTGAATGATGTAGAGTTGGTAACGAAATGGACCCTTATTAGATCTTTAACTCTTGAGAGCGTAAATTAAAACCAAATGGACCCTTACAGGTACATTATTGTTAAACATTTGCATTCTGCATTACTTAATTTACAAAAAGTCTACACAATAATTGAGTACTATAGACTAATAACAGTTTTTCATTTTCATGTGTTTGATCTTTGTTTTCACATATCCTTTTAGGTAATCTGTGAAGGGAGTTCTTCCTTATGAATGTCTTGTGGGATCTGTGTGATTAGTCATCTCATTAAGCCACTTCAGGAAGCAAGGAGGAGAGGATGATTTCCATATTGTGATAAAATGATATTTAGACTTTAACTGTTATTCGTATATAGTACTCGAGAATGTAGATTTTATTTTATTTTGATCAACGGCCTGGAATTGTGGACAAAATCTTATCCAACGATTACAAAATATTCTTTCGTTTTGAGTCTGAGAGGCTAAATCTCATCAAATCTTGATCTGTGGATCACATGCCGAATAAATATGAATATATGAAAGGGTTGAAAACCACTGGGTTAATTAATATAAGCACTTAGCAGTAATGAATGTTGTGTTTTCTAAATTCCCTTAAATACACAATTCATTAATCTTCTTAATTTTATATCTTTATTTTATGGAAATCGGCCATCCAAAATATATCAGGTTACAGTGGAACAAACTAGCATTGTTAGAGAATAGATGACTTACACTTCCTTTACACTTTTTTTTAAATCTAGTATATATGGAATGTTTCACATTTTCCATTCAAATAAATCCATTACGGTACTTTAGAGAAATATAATATAATGCCTGCCGAGGCCTACAGTACCCCCTACCTAATCCACTCATAGACCGATACACACTAGCACTGATTGTGAAATGGCATCTCTCTCATAGCTCTATTTTTGGCCTATTTTTTTCTTTTCTCTTTCCCATTTGCTTTTTATAGAGTGCCAATTGACCTGGAACTGGAAGGCAGGACGAATGAGCTGCACTCACCCGTGTTAACATCTGTGGCATTGACCTGCTAGCTACATTATGTTTATTCTGGGGGCATCTTTTACCCTCTCCAAACCCTCTCTCATTTTAGCCACTACAAAACCCACTGTTACACTGACCCAGTATTAAACACATTTGCCATTCAGCAAGCCACAACCTCAGGGCCAGAAATCAATTCAGTGGCAATTAATGCCTAAGTGCCCACAGTGAAATTCAGCTTACTGGAGTTGATTGACTCTGCAAGCATTTGGATCCTGCTGAGTCAACGGAGCATGAGGTGAATAATCCCAGTGTTTCATAGAAGTGGTTTGAACCACATTTTCAAGATGTCTAATGGTGTTCTCTGTGGTTTGACCTCTGTCAGAATAGGAATTGTCCGCCTTATTGGGGACAATTAACCCCGCTGTCTTGAATGACCACCACCAATAGTGCTGGTCACGGCGCAAAGGAAGGAACCGTTTACAACTCTGCCACCCCTCCACCCTCCACCCATGCACTTGGCTCTGTCCATTAATGTTTACATTGATTGCTCTGGATCGTTTTACATGCTGCAACCAGGTTGTCCCCCAGCATGGCTGTAACTTGATCTAAAGAGACATCTAAAAATGCATTTCAGTCAGTGTAGCACAGCAGAGTCCTAATGTGACTACAGGGGATGGAAAGAAAACTTGCCATCAGTCTGGGATGCGAAAGCGATCATGCACAACAGCAACAACATCAGCAATGAGGAAATGTTCCATTAGAAATGGGTTGTATATCACCACCTTTCAACAGGATATATTTTTGCCATGAACCAACAAAAAAAGCCTGTGATTAAATTAATATATATTTGGTCGCGGACCCCCATCTGAAACAGTTTTGTGCCCCAAAAAAGGATTTGTGTTCTGTGAAAATGTTCACACATTATTTTAAATGGCTGATCTACAAGCTCACAACATTTCAGTGTGACTCGTTGTGAGCTTGTGGATTGGCAGTGGTTTTGAGAACCACTGGCTTGGACTATCACCTGTAAAGTTTCTATTCACCAGTTTGTGACAGGCTTCTTATTCTCACCGTGTGTGTGTGTGTGTGTGTGTGTGTGTGTGTGTGTCATCCAGGTGCTGTCAGTGTGTGTTGAGGAGGAGAACATCATACCCTACATCACCAACGTGCTGCAGAACCCAGACCTGGCTCTGCGCATAGCTGTGCGCAACAATCTGGCTGGTGCCGAGGAGCTCTTTGCGCGAAAGTTCAACAACCTTTTTGCCAGTGGCAACTACTCAGAAGCAGCCAAGGTGGCTGCTAACGCACCAAAGGTTAGCCATCCAAATGAAATTTCATTCTATTACAAGTAAGACGCGCAAGCGCAGCTCGTAAATTGCAATAACAATGGTCCACGAGACTACTAGTGGTTTAAACGTAACTAAATAGGATAACATACATAAAATGCCTTCCATCAAATATAAGAACATATTTTAATTAATAGGCGTGGTGTGGGAGAGAAAGCTTGAGATGTAATGACTGTTAAGGGCTTGATTTAATTTGTTGTACGATGCTACGGTGTTGAAAACCCCTGATCTAAAGAAAAATGCTTCAGTTCCTGTCATTAAAGCAATCATGTTGTCTTTGGGTGCTCCCAGCTTCAACAACACTGTCAAGCCACCACCCACACTGGTCTGGTTTGCATCGACTGTCTTATGTCTTTCAGTGTTGCTTGAACTACAGCTGACCCCCCACACCCCCTCCTCTCCTCTCCAGGGTATCCTGCGTACCCCAGACACCATTCGGCGCTTCCAGAGTGTACCAGCCCAGCCGGGCCAGACCTCACCCCTGCTGCAGTACTTTGGCATCCTACTAGACCAGGGCCAGCTCAACAAGTTTGAGTCCCTGGAGCTGTGTCGGCCTGTCCTTCAGCAGGGACGCAAGCAGCTGCTAGAGAAGTGGCTGAAGGAAGACAAGGTATTTCCAGATCACTATCTTGGCCGGGGCCTTTCCTGAGAGGACAGTGTGTTTACATGTCTCGCCAATTACATTAGGTGACGTAAGACAGGCATCTGAAGGGTTTTGCCTCCAGCTACAAAGGGAGTTTCTAGTAAATATAAGTTAATTTAAAATTGTCCAGTTTCCGCTGCCATAGGTTGTGTCGTTTACATTGTTAATGAAGTGTGTGTATGTGCTTAATATTTCAGTTGGAGTGCTCTGAGGAGCTGGGTGACCTGGTGAAGGCAGTGGACCCCACCTTGGCTCTCAGTGTATATCTGAGGGCCAACGTCCCCAACAAGGTCATCCAGTGCTTTGCCGAAACTGGCCAGTTCCCCAAGATTGTCCTGTATGCCAAGAAGGTATGGCTGATCTTTCTCATGAGCTCCCCGTTATGTGGTATGAAGTAATTACAGAACAATAAAACCCTGCTGCAATGTGAACAATAAATCCATCGGGCAAGTAAACCTCCAAATCCAAAATAGATCATCTGCGTGATTCGTGCCGATCCGAGGAGAAATCGTTTTGTGGGGTGGGGGTGGTCTCCATTACATTTTCATTATTATTATTATTATTTCTTTTTTTGCATTCTCTGCCTTTATTGATGGTATCAAGTGAAGATGGACAGGAAAGAGGGAGAGAGAGAAAGGTCGTCATGAACGGGACTCGAACACTGCCAAAGCCTATATGTGGCATGCGCCTGGACCACTTGGCCAGCACATTTGCCCCACATTTGCATTAATTAATGGTTCCCACTAACTACTCCTAGATTTTCTGCTGCTCTTTGAAAAGTATTCTTCCTTCATTTGTCTGTTTGGTTGAAATGGAGCACTATTATAATGTACACATACTTGTGGTCTTGTAGTTCGGCTACTTGCCACCAGCAAGACATCATATCAGGCTTGATTAGGCATCTCCTGATACACTTATGTCAAAAAGGCCGTACCACCACCAGCACAGAACAAAGCAGCTGCAGTCCCCCAGAAGGCTAGTAGTTGGTAGTAGCTAGTAGTACTAACTACTTAGTAGCTTGAATGAGACCACTAATGGTAACGTCTGATATCATATATGGAGTGTCATCAGTAACATTGAATAGAGCTATAGTATATTCTAACACTTGAATCACTCAGAATAAAACTAGAATTACAAATTAAATTAACAACAGTACTGCGTTACGTAAACACGGCCACGATATTTTGAGTGGAAGCGTTCCTAGTGCATGCTTTCCCCATGCATGTCTATTTAAATCCAACTCAGCCATATTTCTTGCAGTGGAGTTATGCAAAAGGTGCACTGCTTAATATGGGGGTGGTGTTGACGTGCAGCCCCTCTGGCTGCAGTGGCCAGTGAAGTGTCTACCTAATTATGTCTTTATCTCATTGTCACACTCTTTGTGATGGCTGTGATTTCAGGTGGGCTACACTCCAGACTGGATCTTCTTGCTGAGGAATGTGATGCGGATCAATCCAGAGCAGGGCTTGCAGTTTGCTCAGATGTTGGTCCAAGACGAGGAACCTCTGGCTGACATCACACAGGTCGGCTTATTGCATTTCTGAAATGGTTATGAATATCATAGACATATACCAATTAAAAATGCACTTGCATGATACATGCAACTTCACTGCATGTATCATTTCTACAAGAAAGTAGTCTCCACGACTGCCAGCACAAACCAAGAAGTTGCCGTGCAAATGAATGTAAGGTACTGGAGTGTACCGACGTGTTATCTGGCTTGATTTGTAAAACCTTGCACCCAAGAGTAAATGGAGTGCTCCTTTTCCATTTTGACTGTGAGAATACTCTGGCTGCTCTCATCTTGTGTTTGAGAACAGCTGTTGGAATTAGTCCCAAGACCTGCATACCTCACATAGCCTGTAGTCCAAATCAAATATACCTCTGTCTTGCCAATGCAAACTCCTGGCCCAGCAATTCTGCATCTGCTGTAGTATTGTGCTGGCAAGCAACTGTCAATATTAAACAAAAGAGGAAAGGGTATTATTTAACCAACTTGCAATTTTCTTGCAAGAAAGTATTTGTTGGCTTAAAATATTGACATTGATTTGTGTTCCTCACATCTGTATTCAATTTTATATGTTCATTTATAATATCATTAAGGTCATTAACGTAGAGGCATAATAATGTGTGTTGAAATGGAGTTCTTCTGGATATTTGTTAGGATTCTAAAGCTGTCGCCATGCTGTTTCCATTTCTGTACAGATTGTGGATGTGTTCATGGAGTACAACTTGATCCAGCAGTGTACCTCCTTCCTCCTGGACGCCCTGAAGAACAACAGACCTTCAGAAGGCCCACTGCAGACTCGTCTGCTGGAGATGAACCTCATGCACGCCCCCCAGGTAGGCACAGGGGCACATACACCAACCTCATGATGCACGCCCCCCAGGTAGGCACAGGGGCACATACACCAACCTCATGATGCACGCCCCCCAGGTAGGCACAGGGGCACATACACCAACCTCATGATGCACGCCCCCCAGGTAGGCACAGGGGCACATGCACCAACCTCATGATGCACGCCCCCCAGGTAGGCACAGGGGCACATACACCAACCTCATGATGCACGCCCCCCAGGTAGGCACAGGGGCACATACACCAACCTCATGATGCACGCCCCCCAGGTAGGCACAGGGGCACATGCACCAACCTCATGCACACCCCCCAGGTAGGCACAGGGGCACATGCACCTAAGGGCAGGCCACATGTTTATAGGTCTGGATGCCCATCAGAAACCTGTAAAATCAGTGTCGGCTTGTCATTTCCAATGGAAAGGAAACACTTTGAGTATTCATGATCAATGAACGGGAACATTTTAATAAATTGTATCGGCCTGTTCTCAAGTTTAAATAGTTTAAACTCGGTGCTCATCAGGGTGACTTTAGACTAGAACTGCCAGAGAATTGCTAGGAGTGTTATACAAAACCGAGGTGTTGAAATAATAAAGCATAACCAGTTGTATGAAAAGGCTAATATTTGTTGGCTATGGCCTGGCAAACACCACTATTGAGTATTGACCATACGCCTACATTGACCATATTCACACATACAGTACCAATCCCAGAGACTCATGCAGTAGCTGTGTGAAGGGAAGGTGGGTTTCCCAGCTTCCGAGTGTGACATAAGATCAAAATGCCTGTGAATATGGTGTGAATGGAATTGATAAATTGTAGCTGTAATTCTCAAAATATATTGAATGGGTTTATAACTGGGAGGAGGTACTGCTTTATTGGACATAAATACTTAACATTTTTGTGTGTAGGTTGCTGATGCCATCCTGGGCAACCAGATGTTCACCAACTATGATCGCGCCCACATCGCCCAGCTATGTGAGAAGGCTGGTCTTCTGCAGAGGGCGCTGGAGCACTACACTGACCTATATGACATCAAACGTGCCGTAGTACACACACACTTGCTCAACCCAGAGGTAAGTCACCCGGTGAGGGCCAGCTGGCTTGTGTTAATGAACCACTCTGATCACGAGCTACCCAGTGCTGCAATGCAATGTATTTTAGGTTGTATTATTATAATTATGTAATCTGCCATGTACAGTATGAAGCTTTGGTGTTGTGAGTTGATTATTCATTTGTTCATTGTTTGTGAATTGTCATATTGGTTCATTGTCTATGTCAAATTAAATTTAAAAGTGCCCTGTAAGTCCATATGGGCCGGGCTTCCTTGGAAACATGACACTTAAATAAAGACGAATCAAAATCATCTCTCCTACAATCCCATCTAACTCCACTCTGTCTCCTCTTCTCTCCTCCTAGTGGCTGGTGAACTTCTTTGGCTCCCTGTCAGTGGAAGACTCTCTGGAGTGTCTCAGGGCCATGCTGTCGGCCAACATCCGCCAGAACCTACAGATCTGTGTCCAGGTGGCCTCCAAGTACCACGAGCAGCTCTCCACCCAGTCCCTGACAGAGCTCTTTGAGTCCTTCAAGAGCTTTGAGGGTGAGACCTCAACTCCTTGCTGTGTCTTACATTTATTTTAATTTGGGTGCTTTAGGTGATGTGTTTTTATTAAAATAAGTGTTGAATAGCTCTACATTGCTATAGTGTGCTTGTTCAGTAACTGGTCTCCCTGTCACAGGCATCGATACCAATTTTATCTAATCTACGGAGTACTACAGAGATAATAAATCACAGTTCAATAAGCTAAAAGCCCCGCCCCCAGTAGTGATGATCATCCAATGCCAGCTTAGCAACCATTGCTATGTTGCCATCTGGTTAGACAAGCTGCTGGCACATACCATTGGAGTCAATGCAAACTAACCTACATGAAGAAGATAATTGCCAACATTAATAACAAGAAAGTGAATACGATAACGCTATGATGAAACCCTTGGAATCCATTTGGTTCCATTTGTACACACTCGGAGTTAAATTAACACTGATGATTTTACATAATTTGGAGATTGGTGCTCCCTGAGATCAACTCGTATCAAATGGAATGGGGGTCCTGCCTATCGAACTGGGGGTCCTTGAACTGAGAAAGGTTGATAATGTTTGATCTCATGATCTGTGTGCATCAGGTTTGTTCTACTTCCTGGGTTCCATTGTGAACTTCAGCCAGGACCCAGAGGTCCATTTCAAGTACATCCAGGCTGCCTGCAAGACGGGCCAGATCAAAGAGGTGGAGAGGATCTGTAGGGAAAGCAACTGCTACGACCCAGAGCGAGTCAAGAACTTCCTCAAGGTCAGGACTGTGGGAGGGATTACATCTTACCTCATCCTTAAACACAAGCTTTATTTAAGATTTATTGTACTACGGAGACATGTGGCGGAAATGGCCAAACTACAAGCTTACAACGTGACGTGGAACAGTGCAATTGTATTTTAGCTCTATTATCGCCACGTGACACGTGTATTCGACGTAGCAAACATTAGCATTTAGGCTCAGACTATTACTGAGAATCTTTGCCTTTTAATAACGCCCCCAAAATAGGGACACCAGGGTCAATGTAGTCCACATTCTTTTTTTCCTCACTATATGTATCTTCCTGCTTCAGTTCCACCTCCATGTGTTTAATTGTGCTTTATCTGAGTTTATCTTTGGGATAATTTCTCTTGTTGTGTGTGTGTGTGTGTTTGTTGGTTTTCTTTTTTTTTGCTCTTTGAGTGTTATTTATATGATCTGAACTATGGTTATATTTTAGTGAACCAGATTGATCTTGCATTACATTACACATGGAGCAGAACGATCCATCATACTATCATCTTTTATACTAATAATATTGTTAACCCATTTTGGGCGGGAACCCCTTTCGGTGTTGAAGAATAGCAGATCTACAAGCGCATAGCGCGCCACCGAGTGGCGCGCTATGAGCTTGTAGATCTGCTATTTCTGAAAAATCGAAGAACGACTGACATAGAAACATAGCTTTTTCAGAAAACTGTCATTTTCAAACAGACATTTTTAGAATCTGATCTCAGGTCAAAATAGGTTAAAGCATTCCCAACAAAGCAGTCAATTGTAACACCAGTTAAGATCAACAGTCACCCTGATTGCAGATATTATGTTTTGTGCTTTCCCCTTTGTCTTTGGAATGGCAGGACATGTATAAGGTAAACCTCTCCCCCTTGAGTATACTGTAGGACCTTCCCTGCCCCAACCTTTATTTCACTTTATTTATCTTTTATTTCCATCCCTGACCCTGTCTTTAGGCACAGGATTGAAACTGGGATTTGTATATGGAGGTCATAACACACACACACACACACACACACACACACACACACACACACACACACACGACTATAACATTGAGGAGATTTAGCTGTGTATTCTCAGGTCTTGAACTGATCAGGACTAGTCCTAGCATTTATTTTTCTTGTGTATGATATTAGTTCATAGTAAATGCATTTATATATACATTAGGAATATCAAATATATAGTGGTCAACTCAGAAATAACAATATACACATACAATATACATACTGAGAGCTCTAAGACACCACAGGTGTTTCTTGGTATACTGTACATACAGTACAGTAGGAGCCCCTTTCCAGCCTTCACAGCATGTCTTCTGTCGATTAATTGGGGCACGGCTGTGAGCTGCACAATCCCAGTTTTCTTAATCCTGTAGGAGTGGGAAAATCCCGTAGGAGTGGAAATGGCAGAAATGCTGTAATAGTGGAGGACTCGTAGTCTGTGTTCTCTAGCGGGTTGTCAGTCTTGTTGGGAGTCCTGCCTCTCGCCTCCCTTGTATGGGATGCACTTGGCTTGTATTCCGAAAATAATTTGGGAGTTATTGTGTGCTTTTTTGTTTTTACTTGCTTACTATTCTTCTGCTCAGTCAGTAGTAAAATTAATTGTATTAATTAATTAATCATCCTTTAGCCTATTTTAAAATGCCATCCTTCTATGTATTGTAGTTTTTGTGTTTTGTTTGTTTTTCCTGGGTATTGTTATTTTCAAATCAATTGGGCAAAGGATTGGTGTAAACCGGAAAATGATCTCATTCATTTTCAGTGATTCTTATAATGTTGTATACTATTTTGTCATTGTTCGCAAACTATTCACATTGGTCCCTCAGATCACAGTCAAGCATATGCTGTAGTGCTCCCAACTAAAAGCCTCACAATCCTTTGAACCAATTTTTGTCTTGGTACACCAAATAATATGATACATTTTCTTCACGTCCCAGTGGACTATTACGTGACGTCCAAAACATTTGCAACTGTGATCAGTGGTGACCTATGCCAGGGTTGTTGGTGACTTGTTTGATTTCATGCTGATTTTGTTGTTGTGTTTTTGTGCTTCACATATGACAGGAGGCCAAGCTCACCGACCAGCTGCCACTCATCATCGTCTGCGACCGCTTTGACTTTGTCCATGACTTGGTCCTCTACCTCTACCGCAATAACCTGCAGAAGTACATTGAGATCTACGTGCAGAAAGTAAGGAACACTTCTTAGGCCAATTCGATGATACATTTCCCTGGACAGTTTTGGTGCATTGTCACCTGCCTATAGGCCAAAATGTACCCTTTTTTTTAACTAAAATGTGTGTGTTTGTGTTCCAGGTGAATCCCAGCCGTCTACCTGTGGTGATTGGAGGTCTGCTGGATGTGGACTGCTCTGAAGATGTGATCAAAAGTCTGATCCTGGTGGTCAGAGGACAGTTCTCCACTGATGAACTGGTGGCTGAGGTGGAGAAGAGGAACAGGTACACAGAACTTAATGCTTGCTGACACTTATACATAGGGTCACAAAGATGGGTCATATGTTGTCACCACCATAATCCATATGGTGATTGCCATAGGTATTGTCATAGGTAACACTAAAACATGATTTATATACGACGGTGCAGATCAAGATAAACATGTCAATGATGTTGATATGTTTAATCAAGCATTGCTTGATTAAATCAAGGACATAGACATGAGATACACAAGCAGTAGAAAAGATCATTTTTAAATGTATTTTTTAATATTTTTTCCTTTTCTTTACCAATAGACTGAAGCTGCTCCTGCCCTGGCTGGAGGCTCGTATCCATGAAGGTTGCGAGGAGCCAGCTACCCACAATGCCCTGGCAAAGATCTACATCGACAGCAACAACAACCCAGAGCGCTTCCTCAGGGAGAACCCCTATTACGACAGCCGTGTTGTGGGCAAATATTGTGAGAAAAGAGACCCCCACCTGGCCTGCGTCGCCTATGAGAGAGGACAGTGTGACCAGGAGCTCATCAATGTGAGTGAGGATCTGTCCGCTCATATAAGCCAGTGGGTCTCAATCATTTTCATGTCAAGCACCCCCAAATGTATATGTATTTGGCATCCGCCATCTGAAAGGTTTTTTGCCAGGCAGCCACCAGAAGAATAGATATTTGTTTTTGTAGAAATAGCTGATCTACAAACTCGAACGCAACACATCGCGATGCATTAGCTTAGAATGGTTGATGCTAAATGATTTTTGATACTATATTAACTCATTTTGCTGGGCCCCCATAGAACCCCTTCAAGGGCCCCTGGGGTCCCCAGACCACACTTTCAGAACCAGTGGTCTAAATAAACAGACGTTCCGTCGGTTGACTAGCATTGAGACTTGTGATGTGCCGTATCGTCCACAGGTGTGCAACGAAAACTCCCTCTTCAAAAGTCTGTCTCGCTACCTTGTGCGCCGCAAGGACCCTGAGCTGTGGGCCAGTGTGCTGATAGAGACCAATCCCTTCAGAAGACCACTCATTGATCAGGTAGGAGGTTGACAGGACCAGTCAAGTGGAATTCCATTTGTTATGTGGGTTTTGTGCCGTTTTGTTTACACACAATTCTGTGTCGATCTTCGGTCTCAGGTGGTGCAGACAGCCCTGTCAGAGACCCAAGACCCGGAGGAGGTGTCCGTCACAGTTAAGGCTTTCATGACCGCAGACCTTCCCAACGAGCTCATTGAGCTGCTCGAAAAGATTGTGTTGGACAACTCTGTCTTCAGTGAACACAGGTATTCAGCCAGAACCTTTTATGCCCAAGAAAGGCTTATTAGAGGCACATTGAAATGGGCTGAAATCTCTCTGGAATGTTGTCCCTTCTAGTGGCAGGCTCTAAGGAACACAATTGGGACTTAATTTGCTCTAAGGATGGCAATGCAAGTCCTAAACGAGATTTCAGGAAAACTACTGGCTGGATTTTCTTGGAATATCATGTGCATGTTTATTCTACTCTAGGTTGCATAAGGAGCAACTATGACCTCTAGTGGCCACTACGAACAGAACTTTTAGACTTATTTCTCTCATTCTCACAGAAACCTCCAGAATCTGCTGATCCTAACGGCAATCAAGGCCGATCGTACTCGTGTGATGGAATACATCAACAGGCTAGACAACTACGATGCCCCGGACATTGCCAATATTGCTATCAGCAATGAGCTCTTTGAGGAAGCCTTCGCCATCTTCAAGAAATTTGATGTCAACACCTCAGCCGTGCAGGTCAGTCACTGGCCTTCACCAACTCTGTGACAGGCAGCGGCTACTCACTAGTAGTAAACCCTGATTATTCACTATTGCTTTGTTCTAATCTTCTGGGTGAGGTGTTTTTTGGGAGTGGGTACAATCCACAAATGTCCTTATTCTACTTTGTTTCCAACTTAACACAGGTGTTGATCGAGCATATTGGCAACTTGGATCGGGCCTATGAATTTGCAGAGCGTTGCAACGAGCCTGCTGTGTGGAGCCAGCTGGCCAAGGCTCAGCTGCAGAAGGAGCTGGTCAAGGAGGCCATCGACTCCTACATCAAGGCAGACGACCCCTCTGCATACATGGAGGTGGTACAGGCTGCCGATCAGAGCGGTAAGGACTGATTGTTGCAGATCTGGATAGGTGGAATGAATGTATCTTTGATTTCTAACACGGAATCAATACTATTTTTGTGTCTCTCTTCTCAGGTAACTGGGAGGACTTGGTGAAGTTCCTGCAGATGGCTCGTAAGAAAGCCCGTGAGTCTTATGTGGAGACAGAGCTGATCTTTGCCCTGGCCAAGACCAACCGTCTGGCTGAACTGGAAGAATTTATCAACGGACCCAACAATGCCCACATCCAGCAGGTAAATCTCTCATGTCAAACATCTACAACTCAGACCTGTCCTGGTTCAAGCATGCCCATAATATTAAGGTACTCATCCTGAACTGAAGAGTGTATGTTTGGTTGTTTGGCGACACCATGTGGTGACTATTGGTCACATCAAGTGCATTTATTTTTCATAATGATCCATCCATATTTCCTGTGCATGCACAAAATGTGTGTATTTGCCAGAAATGCTGCTACCATAAACTATATAGAAATGCTTACAGAATATGATTACATTGAATGGCTATTGCTACAAAAATGACGTATGGCTAGATTTTTTATAACGATTCTCCACTGAAAATCTCAGGTCGGCGACCGCTGCTACGACGAGAAAATGTATGATGCGGCAAAGTTGCTGTACAACAACGTATCCAACTTCGGGCGGCTAGCCTCAACTCTGGTGCACTTGGGCGAGTACCAGGCAGCCGTGGATGGGGCCCGCAAGGCCAATAGCACCCGCACCTGGAAGGAGGTGTGCTTTGCCTGCGTAGATGGAAAGGAGTTCAGACTGGCACAGATGTGTGGCCTCCACATCGTGGTGCATGCTGACGAGCTGGAGGAGCTCATCAACTACTACCAGGTGAAATTAGCGAGATAAAAGTGCACAATATTTTTACAGTGTACATGCACAAACAGACAGTACATGATGACAGTGTCACAAATTTGTAGGCAGAATACACACTGTACAGATGCTTAAACACGTCTTTACAGATGCTTACACACGTAATATGCTGTATCCTCTTTCAGGACCGTGCCTACTTCGAGGAGCTGATAACCATGTTGGAGGCAGCGCTTGGTCTGGAGCGCGCTCACATGGGCATGTTCACAGAGCTGGCCATCCTCTACTCAAAGTTCAAGCCCCAGAAGATGCGGGAGCACTTGGAGCTCTTCTGGTCCCGTGTCAACATTCCCAAGGTGCTGCGGGCAGCCGAGCAGGCCCACCTGTGGGCCGAGCTGGTCTTCCTGTATGACAAGTATGAGGAGTTTGATAATGCCATCATAACCATGATGAACCACGCAACAGACGCCTGGAAGGAAGGACAGTTCAAGGACATCATCACCAAGGTTTAACATTTTTATCATTTTCTGTAAATTTGTCTTGCTGCTCCCGTTTTAATAAATAGTTACAATAGAGTGCAACCTGTATAATCACAACATCCCGGTTCGATTCCTGGTCAGGGGACCTGTGCTGTAGGCCGTATCCTCGTTCTCCCCTCAGCCTCCTCTCGACATCTACTGTTTTGTTTGTCAATGGGAAGAGCGGAAATGCCAAGAACATGTTTTAATCTCACTACAATTGAACATGAGTTGCCAGAACGTTATTTATGAACGTGACTTTACTTTTTACTGTGCTGCCCACTTGAGATCCTTCTTTTCAGTCTCTTAAATTCATTGGAAAACTAGTTAAAGTAAGTGGTACTGTAAGTGGTTTTGGCATACACTATGGTGAATGGATAGCGTAATCTACACTTTCATCTTTGATACACAAAGTATTAAGTGGCATAGTGTGACAAGAGTATTAATGTATGTGGTGTTTTTTTTGTCCTTTTTCAGGTGGCCAATGTGGAGCTGTACTATAAAGCCACCCAATTCTATTTGGAGTTCAAACCTTTGTTACTGAATGACTTGCTCATAGTGCTGTCCCCCAGACTGGACCACTCCCGTGCCGTCAACTTCTTCACCAAGGTACACCATAACCTCATCTCTCCTTATCTCTTAAAATGTATAGCTCAGAGTGGTCTAAATGTCTGGGAAATAATGGAAAGGAACAAAATAGAAAGAATATACTTTTTATCTCAATGTAAACTGAGTGTTGCATGTTGTCCACAGGTGAAACAGCTGCCTCTGGTCAAGCCCTACCTGCGGTCAGTACAGAACCACAACAACAAGTCCGTCAGTGAAGCACTTAATAACCTGTTCATCACAGAGGAGGACTATCAGGTGACCGTCTCTCACGGAACAACTTTGTGGGATAGATTTGAGATTAATCTCCTATATTTTTGGTCTTGTCATAATCGTCTCATCCTCCTCTTAGGCACTGAGGACATCGATAGACGCCTACGACAACTTTGACAACATCTCGTTGGCCCAGCGCTTAGAGAAGCATGAGTTGATTGAGTTCAGGAGAATCGCCGCCTACCTATTCAAGGGCAACAACCGCTGGAAGCAAAGCGTGGAGCTCTGCAAGAAGGACAAACTATACAAGGTGCTTGACTACCGTTTGCATCCTGTCAAAATGTTAAATGTATGAAATATATATGTATAGTGGAGGGGCCTTTCATTAACCCTGTCCATGCTTCTTATCCTACAGGACGCCATGTTGTATGCGTCAGAGTCCAAGGACACAGAGTTGGCAGAGGAGCTGCTTGCCTGGTTCCTACAGGAGGATAAGAAGGAGTGCTTCGCCGCCTGCCTCTTCACCTGCTATGACCTGCTGCGGCCTGATGTGGTACTAGAGACGGCCTGGAGGCACAACATCATGGACTTTTCTATGCCATACTTCATCCAGGTCATGAGGGAGTACCTCAGCAAGGTGAGTTCAACCATGTGCCCCCAATGAATTCTGTTTCTCCTGCAAATAAATAGTATAGCATAGTATACAGTCACCCTTGTGTGCCTCCTTTGTCATTATCCTTCATGGGGTAATGTGTAAAAATGTTCTAAGCTGAACCTTTTTGACTTCTCTTCCAGGTTGATGAAATTAGAGAAAAGGTGAAAGTTAGTCTCTGTTTTTGTCTCTTTCCAAGTTTGCTTTATTTTAGTTTGGAAGACTGCAGCCTGGAGTGTGCATGGGTTGTGTGGTTTAAGTTTTCCTGCACAATACACTGCTGCTTTCACCTGAAGGCACTCCACAAGTTAGTGGCCTGTAGCTCAGGCATTGGTGAACGTTTTAGGCTGAGGAAATCAAACAGAAGTGATGACCAAGGTGTGCTTATGTCCACTCTATTGAGAGGCTAGCCTTTTTGTTTGCATTCAACACATTGGATTCGTATGACGAGTATACCCGTCCTATAAATTAATTATGCTGGGTACAGATGGCGAGCAGGCTCGTCTTAAGGCGTTTGATATCACTATAACATTACCTTGCTGTGTTTCATTTTTGGAACCGCTCTGGCCAGGGCCCCGCCCGCACTGCTTGTGTTTCTCAATAGCCATTAGCTTCTGTTTTAGGTCGCGCCTTTGCACGCTTTTGTCTCAGAAACTAATGCGCTGTCCGTGGTGTTGACCAGATCTGCGATGTTCGGAGGTCTTTTCTGATTATCCGGTGAGCGTGATGGGAACATTGGCGTTTTCTAGAGCAAGGATGGGCCTTATTTTAGCTCGGTAGCATTAATGCTAATACTTGAGCATCCAAGATTGAAGCCAAAGAAAAAGTGGGATAGCCTGAAATCACCCGGCACCCAAGCACCACCACTTTTGTCCACCAGATGCCACTCAATGTGTTAAGGATGTGTCTGTGTTTGACCTGATAATGTAAACCAGTGGCAGAATACAGAAGAGTTGTATAAATTAATATAAAAGGGCAAGAAAGACAGGGCAAGTGTTGCATTGTTCTTTTATCGAAAATGCACTTTTTGGGAATGGTTTTTGGACCCATGAAAATGTTATTGTAATAATAATGTCAGACATCAATGTCATTTCTTCACAGATGTTGACACTGCATTACAGAAAGGCTGTTTAAATGCTAACATCTTAACAGTAAATGCATGGTCTAGAAATGCTCTTGTTTTTTTAAACAAGCATGTGTACCCTTGCTCAGTCATGAGCAAAAGCACTGAGCAGCTAGCAAGCTGTTTGTGTTGCTTTCTACGACTGAGCACTCCCCTAATGCACCTCCTTTTGCCTCTTGTTGTGCACGTTACAGCCAGCTGTTTAACACAACCAGCATGGGATTCCTCTTCCACTCCATGAAGCCTTAGCGTGTTGGGAAGCTGTCAATGTATTTACGTGTTATGGAGGATAATGAGCCCATTTCCATCTATAAAATATAGCACCAAGTTCAATACAGAGCAAATGCTGGAATGTTTGAAATGACCTGGGATCACAGCCATTTGTGTTTTGCATCTTGCTGCACCTGTCACAACCACTATTTCCTCCTTCCAACTATGTTACTGTAGCTGTGTAGCTGTTTTTATGTTTTTATTCAGGGGCATCTGTTTAGATAAACATTTTGGGCTTTAGAGAACATTTTAGGCTGAACAAATAATTACAAAGAAGAAAAACAACAAAAAATTTGTAACCTGCCGTTTTCTTCTTTCTAATTATTTGTTCGGCCTGAAAGATTGTGTTTGTCGTCATGATTTCCTCCAACTCAAGTTGGCTTTGTACGAGGCTTAAAAGGTCTTTAAATAAATACTTTTTGAAATGTCTATGAGGAAAATGAACGGGGAATCATTTCCTGGTCCCTGGTAGGTGGCGGGAATGCGAGGCTCTATAGCTGTGACTAAAACTTAGAAACTCCCAATAGCTTTGGTGTGACTTTCAAAGGTGTTCTTTCTTTTTTTACAGGTTGACAAGTTAGAAACCTCAGAGTCCCTAAGGAAAGAGGAGGAACAGGCCACAGAGACGCAACCCATCGTCTATGGTAAGAACTCTTCAATGTTACACTACACTGCTTCATAACAAGTCACACTGACTTCAAATCCAGTGCAGCTGTCTATATACACAATACACAATTTCTCAATGGCTTAAACCTGATTTATACTTGGTTAGTTGAAGTGACTGTTGACTGCGTGTGGGTGTCACACACTGAAAATACAGCAGCAGATC
Source organism: Protomyctophum bolini (assembly GCF_963924005.1). Classification (NCBI taxonomy): domain Eukaryota; kingdom Metazoa; phylum Chordata; class Actinopteri; order Myctophiformes; family Myctophidae; genus Protomyctophum; species Protomyctophum bolini. Next base: position 26,533,961 of record NC_137874.1, on the reverse strand, counting down.
TACGTACAAGCTCACAACACAACTCTTAGATCTTCTATTTTCATTACCGGTAAGTATAAATAACTTGGGCTTAACCCCTTCTTCTGCTTTGTGTGCTCTGTAGGAACACCCCAGCTGATGCTGACAGCAGGCCCCACCAGCGTGCCCGTTCCTCCTCAGCAGCCCTACGGCTATGGATACCAGGCACCAGCAGGATATGCCCAGCCCGCTGCCCAGCCAGGCTTCGGTTATGGCATGTAAAGGCCCACTGTGCAGGCTGGAGCATCCATCCATCTCTCCCACAGTCCTTCACCAGCCCATCATTGTATTCTACACACCACAGGGAAAATTCCAACAAGCAATGTTTTTTGTTTTTTTTTAAACTTTTTTTTGCCTTTAAAACTGTCATGAAGGACTCTATTGTATTTCTCTTGTCAAAGAAAATGATCGAATCACAAGGAAAAAACTTTTTCCACATTCCGTATTTACTAGATTATAATTTTTTTTGTCCTATTTTATTTGAATGGGAAATGGTATATGTACAATGGGGGTGGGGGGGCTGTGGGAAGAGCACGTCCTCTTCTCAATTAAAAAAGGTCTGTTGTGAAGCATCTGATTTGCACTCTGTAGTGAGAAATTTATGTAGAATCTTCATTTTGATGTGTGTGAGCAGCTTGTTCTGTCTGTAAAATGCATTTAATTATTGTATATTCAGAAATGGAAATGCTCCAATGTTCTTCTATATTTAGACAGCCGCTTCTAATGATCAGACTAGAAACACTACAACTACATCATACCAGGTAACGTCCCCATGCACTGGGAGGAGGGGGATCAGGAAAAAACAAGAGATTATTTTAACAAATCATGTATCAATTCCAAGCCTTGACCCCATAGTTTTCATTCTTCCCCCCAAAGCTTATCCAGTTGTACTCTGTAGAATGAAGTTGGGGTCTTTGCATTCACCTGCCCTTATGCTTTACATGTTTGTGTGGGACCATTCCATTTTAGAGGACATTTCTACAGTAAAGGACACCCCTTGTTTTTTGTCCCTGTTTTCATACCATTGTGTATTTAACAAATGCTTAATTTATACTCCGTCATATGACAAAGTATAAATCAGGCCCAACTTGCCCTGTGCCTCCTCTTTGTGCTATGGTTTGTATGCTGGATATGGTGTTCTGGTCCACTTTGAGTGTACGGGCGGGATTTAAAACACAATAACCTTGATGTCCTGCTTAGGGTTTCTACTTATTTTTTCAGTTCACCCGGTCATATTTCTGAAATAAATTTACAGGACTGGTAATTTGGAGGTTTTTTTTATCAAAGGCTTGCGTGTATACATAAAATCAATCATTAATTCCCTTGACCTTATATTCTTAAACAATGAGTTTAGATTTAAGTGTGCACTTAAAGATAGTTGATTTGTGCATAATCAGGATCATAATTAATGAAACGGCGGTTTTGTTTTCCACTTAAAATAAAGGCTTCTTGTTTGTCAAGTCTGACACTGTCTTTTATGATTGGCATTTTCTATTTACTGGGTAAACCTGCTACTTATGAATGATATGCTGTTGGTTTCACTGAACCAAGACTCCTTCTGTGGCTTCAATTCAAAAGTTGAAACCAGAGATCAAACATGTTGGCTCACAGGAGACCCTAGCTGCAATTTGCAACTCCAGATTTTTGGCTTTTTTTTAATAATGGGATGAATCAAGAGTTTCAATAACCTCCATTGACTCCCCACTCATCCAATGTGTGTGCACCAACATTGCAGTTGTAGGGCAAACTTGAATTATCCTCTTTGAATCTGCTGAGCTTTTGTCATAAAAATTCACTGTAGACATGTTATGAGCTACTTTCTGTCAAGACATTCTTTGCAGGTGATTATTTTTCTAAGTGTTGGAGTTTGGAAGCACTGTTTTTTTTAAGGGGTCAAGCTGCTGCCTCCTGCATTATGCGCAAATGCCAAACAGATGGCACGCAGGGCTCAGTGACTTACGAGTGCTTCCAAACTTTTTAATGTTTTTATGCTTTCAGGCTTAATGATTGTCTTTAGTTCGAAGTTGTGTTTTGTAAACACATTGACAATGAAGGGAAAATGTATGTCATTGTGTCATATTGTCTCTTTATTGTTAATGTTTGTGTTGGCACTGTTTGTTATCTCCATTACATCACCTAATCAACATCAGTTAGACTCACTTCACACGGGTGTGATTTTTATGACACAAAAGCTCGGCAGATTGAGCTAGAACTGCACTGTCGAGTGCTCTGCTTGCGCACTAGTAGGCCATGGGGTGCTTACCACGCTGTCGACCGCTACGAACTTTAAAATCTTAGCCTCTCTGTAAAACATTGAAATTAAATACCTACTAAAGTCGGGTTATAACGACAGCTGTCAATGGTGACTTAATTACGATGTTTCAATATTGGTTGGGTAACAGGTAACGTATGCAAGTTGAAAGTACTATACTGTGATCAGCTGGCTTTTTTATGTGTGTATGCTTGGTATGTAAATATACCATGGACTGTGATATATACTGATGTTGACGTAATTAGAATATGTCGGGTGAATTAAAGGTCACCATCAAAAGCCAGTTATAACCTGATACACTTTTATAGAATGACTGGAACGAAGCCATTGGGGCAATGAACTCTGTACCCGTCTGTCTGTGTCCCTTTCATGCCTATGGAGATCTCTGCCTGTGACCCTTTTATACCCACACATGGATCTCTGTATCCGTATTTTCTCCTGTGTCCAAGCCCATACACTGAACTTGGATTTCCCCAAACATCTGGCTATGCGACACCATGCTATCACAGACCATTAAATAGATCAGTTTCACACGGCACATATTTCGATGGTGATAATGTGGTTGTGCTTTTAGGTGAGTGCCAGCACAGATAACTCCTGTACAGTAAACTTCATGCTGGCATATAAAGACATCAAGCACACCTACAAGAGTAGGTAAACTGAAGTAGAATGCCATTGTTCCAAGAAAGGTTTTGGTGGCGTTATGTCAATGCAAAGGAAAAAAAACTTTAATGAAGAAGTTTACTGATCTTATAAAAATAAAAATACTCCACTGATTTAATTTACAGATTTCAACAGGACATCAGTATTAAGTTAGTTGTACATGTTCTAGATCTAATAGAGTTTCAAGTGTCCAGTGACAAGATTAACTAGATCAGCAGGGCCTGGTCCAACTCCCAACACAGTGCGCGATCCTGGTGCAATCTGTGTCCTTCCGGCATCCTGGATGAGGCTGACAGGCAACCCCACCTCTTTGGCATGGCGCAGAAGATCGAGCAAGCTCTCCTCATCAGGGGCCTTCACGACCACCTTGGGTTGACCACAATATTCCCACTGTTTGAGCATGTCTGGGTTCCTGCGCTGGACCTGCTTGTAGGCCGACACGGCAGCATGTGAGCATTGAGCTGCCACCTTCCCTTTCCCCATCTTCAGGTCATTTCGGACAACGAGAATCATCTTGAACTCGCCGCCTTCTCCCATGACACTGTCTTCTCCTGTGCTATTCCCATTCTCCATGGCTACTGCAAGGCTTTTGGATGACTGGCCAATCCGTGCTCGTAAATGCCATCCAAGACCAAGTCCACAGCTCAATCCAGCCACAATTCCGAAGACCAAAGGGGAATTCAAGGTTTCCATTCATGAACCTACACAAAAACAAAATGTTAAACATATGTAATGCTATTTTATAGAAGTATGTAATATGCGTCATAACGTTAATATGTCGTCATATAATTATTGATCTATAATCATTGTTGATGTGTTAATATATTACGTCGACATAACATAGCATGTCATCATCAACTTTGCAATATGTCTGTTAAAAATAACTACCTTTACGGCAGCAACATTTAGTTGTGTCCGGGTTGTGTCATTATTTACAACTACACTGTTAGTATTGAATAATATGTACAACCTCGCTTTATCACGTTGTAAAAACAAAACATACCTGTGTGTGTTAGCAGGCTAGGCTAAACCAAACTTTTCATTGACACGCTTCCTTGTTCTTCTTCGGTCGCTTACTGATGACGTATGACGTAAAATATTAATGTTCAGTTCACGTCGGCGTCGTCGGATATCATTCCGTTTTTTTATAATTTACAAAAGTACAAACTATCTTATAAATGTTGAATTGATATGGCTTGTTTGTTTTTGATTCGTTTTAGTATTTATTAACAGTTTATTTACAGTTACAGTAGGCCTACATTTCAAGCACAAGTAAGTAACTCAATACAAATAAACTTAACTGGTCTTCTCTGGTGTATCGAATCTTGTGGACCAGACCAAGCATAGACTGTAGAAAATAGATTGCAAGAAGATGCTGTAGCCTACTCTCGTCAAACTACTACACTACTTGTAGTGATCAACATGATAATTTCATTTCAACATTATTTTTGAGTAAGGGTAAGCAATAAGATGTTGAGTTGTAGACCTACATTAGCCGGGCCACACTCATGGCCCCGTGGATTCACTGACGCTATGAGTCTGGCCCCGCCCGGCCAGACCTATGCTACGTCATGTTGTGATTCATTTATCACACAAAATATTAATAAGCTATTAGGTTTGGTATCTCCCCAACACCCAACTAGATCCCCATGCATACGCATGTCCTTATTTGCTTATTTGCTTTGTGCAAGCAGGTGTCGCTGACTGGCTGCGTTTGACAGTACCTGACTTCTGGTGGGTCGCATTTGTCAATGTTTTTGTAATCTTATGCACTGCACAGTATTATAGTCAGAAGTTAGAACACAATATGTTCCTCCCTGCTACTCAGAATGGAGCCCGGGAAAAAAACAAATGTTGATCTTAAGACTGTACATTGAACATATTGAATCAGAATGTGCACTTGTGCCATTATAGGCCTGACAATATATGAAGATTATGACACTGACCTCATCAAACCCTGGATAGCCATACATGGAGAAGACTGGATCATCACCACATCTGCATATATGGAGCCGGCCAGCAACTCTACATCTGACCTCAAACCCTTAAATCTCCATATATGGAGCTGACCTGTCCTGACATTCCATATGTTGATCCTCCCCACCTGTCTTTCCTCTTCGATGTCTCCCTTTTGAGACAGGCCCGCCCCAAAGTTATTAGTGCAGCCGCTCCCGGCAGCCAGTGAGTTCTCAACAGGTCCGGAAAATAAGGCCCTACTTTGGCCCTCATCAAACCCAGTACACTCAAGACACTGCCACCCTTAGATCTCCATATATGGAGCTGACCTGTTCTGACATTCCATAATGTTTATCTGACCTCATCAAACCCTGTACACTCAAGACACGCTCCATATACAGTGAAGAAAATAATTATTTGATCCCCTGCTGATTTTGTAAATTTGCCCTAATACAAAGAAATGAGCGGTCTATAATTTTTATGGTACTTTTATTTTAACAGATAGAGACAGAATATCAACAAAACAAAAAAACATTATATAAAGGTTATAAATGAAATTCCATTTGATCAGGTGTATTTGATCCCCAAGCACATCATGACTTAATACTTGGTGGAGAAACCCTTGTTGGCAAGCACAGAAGTCAGACGTTTCTTGTAGTTTGTTACCAGGTTTGCACACACCTCAGGAGGAATTTTGGTCCATTCCTTTTTACAGATCCTCTCCAAATCCTGAAGGTTTCGAGGCTGTCGCTTAGCAACTCGAAGCTTCAGCTCCCTCCATAGATTTTCTATGGGATTAAGGTCTGGAGACTAGCTAGGCCACTCCATGACCTTAATGTGCTTCTTCTTGAGCCACTCCTTTGTTGCCTTGGCCGTATGTTTTGGGTGGTTGTCATGCCGGAAGACCCATACATGACCCATCTTCAGTGCTCTGGTTGAGGGAAGGAGGTTCTTGTCCAAGATCTTACGGTACATGGCCCCGTCCATCAGCCCCACAACGCGGTGAAGTTGTTCTGTACCCTTATTCTCTTCCGGGCCTGTCGTCGTCATGAAAGAGGCCGGTACTGCGACGCTCTATATCGGGACATCAGTCTGCTGACAGTAGGCCTACAGTATGTCCTGAGTTCTTTCTGGAGTAACCTGACAACCAACATGAAGTTAATTAAGTAATTTCTTTATTTTGATCTACAGACTGTTATATTTTAACTGCAGACTACCACTCAACACTAAACTATAGGTCTGATGTCCTTTTAGTCGTCTTCAACTCTGAATTGAACACTACAATCCCTGCAAGACAAGCTCAGTCCTCCCCTGAAGGTCAATCGGTCAAGCTTCTGATGTTTGTGGACGACACAACCCTCATTGGATTAATCTCCAGTGGGAACAAGTCTGCCTGGAGATGGGAGGTTGACCCCTTGGAGTGCATGTTTGGTCTGATCAACACTCTTCAGCAGACTGTAGAGATTGTGCCGGTGGTGCTCTTCAGGCGCCTACCAGCCCCTACCCCCGGCGCAGTGTCCCTGAACACTGTGGCGTCATTCCAAGATGTTCTTCCTGCTGCAGCAGCTGAAGAAATTCAATTTGCCATCTCTCCGGGACAAGGAAATGTACTACTAGAAAGCAAACAAGACACAAGACTCACACACATGTATGCACGCACACACGTCACACGCACGCACACACACACACACACACACACACACACACACACACACACACATGATACTACAATTAGAGTGTTGTGTGTCACATCCTGTTTTTGTAAAACAATACAGTGCAATGTGGAATAAAAGTGCAATAATTCATATTTATCTTTATATTTACTCAATGCATTAATTTATACACTATATTTGGGAACTTATCGTGTATATACTTTTTTATTCGCTAAACATTTCACAGAGACAAACTCGTGCATACAAAGATACTTGACAATACAAATCTGGAGATGGCTGTTGCAAATGTAGCAGTGTGAGGTACTGTTTGCACTTCGTTTAAACCCAATTCTACCCGTATGAACATGATGACACTTCACATCGTCTGCTTCTACTCATGACCCAAAAACTCTGATGTCCTGGATGTCCTCTTTTGCAAAGAGCCGTACGTGGTCTCTTTACCCATGTGTTATTCATATTCTATTCTATATGAAGCCTACTTAGAACTTAGAAGTGTGATCCAGGAAAGTGATCTACTTATTTATAGCGCCGTAGTTAGTCTGGTTCCCTTCAGGTTCTACTTGGCAAATGATGTCTATGTCTATCTCTGTCTCTGCCTTTCTGTCTCTCTCTCTCTAGTCAGTCTGCATCCCCTCCCCCGATAAACCTCAAACTAGCTATCCCCTCCTGGCCCCCTCCATCACCACACCCACACCACACACACAAGCTATGATGGAGTTCATGTATAGCTTACTTTTGCCCTACATTGCCACTGGTGCTCCACCAGAAGTTTATTTGAACACAGAGCTCACTCACCCTGGATTAAAGATCTTCTGAATGGTGAGTTGCTTTATTATTGGTAATCTCTACAAATTCATTTAGATAGTCGATATAGAATCCAAGTTTGTGGTACTTTCTCTACTAGCTCTACAATTCACCATCATTATGCTTGTAAGTTGACATTTTGTAAAATATAAATTTTCTCAGCCCAGAGTATATTTAGCTTTTGTTAGGCTTTAGTTATGCTCTCAGCCAAAGCATGGTATTGGTTCAACACATCTCATGTAGTCTGTTGTTTTGGTGGAAGAGATTGCGCAATCAAGCCCTTGTTTTTGCACTACAACTAGCTACCACAAGGATTATTGTTGGTGTCTTGAAATTATGATAGTGGATTATTATATTACATAAACAAATTGTGTCCTCATTGACTTTAAAATACTCGTTGTTAATGATGTTTGAGATGTCTGTTTGAACCACTTTGAACTGTGACCAAGCCACACAGGCTCTGTTGACGCACTTGTTGAGCACTTTCATTGGAGTATGCTTTGTTGTCCTTGTTACAAAAAGGATGAGGTGGATGCCATAATTATGCCTGGCACATTTTTACTGTGGTAGCTTTCTTTTCATTTTTTTATAATAATAATAATCAAAGGTAGGGTAAGATAAGTCTGTAAATAGATTTGTATTCTGATAGTAATCATTGATTAACCCATATCTCCAACTCTCCAGATCTTTAATAAACTAAGGTCAGGATACCAATTACTTTCATAATTCATAAATGGGTACTCTCTCCTAATTGGATGAAATCGGCAACCCATCTGAAAATGCATTTTCTGTTTATTTAAGAGACAGGGTCAGGGATACACCTGTTACTGAACAAACAGTCTATAGCTGATTAGGCCTATAAGAATAAAGCGCTTTGACATTTTCACACAAGATTTGTGCTTTAAAATGTAGTTCTGTTTTGTTGTGTACTCCCATTTGAGCATTTTATGCTTATTGCTTATGTGAGTGTCAATTAACACTCAGCACTTAATATATTGGAAATGTCAGCAAGGTGTTTCTCCCATCACAACATTATGAGGCTTTCAAGTGGCCATAAGTTCTCGCAAATGAATACTGAGCAAAGCTAATAACAACGCCCCTTGTATGCCTCAGTCAGAATACATATAGTAAATTCCTCAAGGTCATCTTGGGTGCCTGTAAAATCAGTGCTGTTTTCTGGCAATTTAGTCAGGCAAGTGTAAATTGTAGTCAGTGTAGTAGATGTATGTAACCTGGAGCTAGTAAAATGATGGGTCTAGGATACCTTGTGTGTGTGTGTGTGTGTGTGTGTGTGTGTGTGTGTGTGTGTGTGTGTGTGTGTGTGTGTGTGTGTGTGTGTGTGAATTAGCGAGTGAGCTACATATAGTACATATCTACGTGTTAAAATCCCCATCAAACTGATCACTGACCAATCCTGTGAGTCGTAACCCGGCCTAGCTCTGGTCCATAAGTCAAGTTAATTTTATTTATAGAGCACATAAAAAAGATAAAAAATGAAACAGCCAAGGCTGAGCAAAGTGCTGTACACCAAGAGAAAAAACAAGTAACTATACACATTGCACAATATAAAAACTCAGTTCGCAAAAATGTCACATATTGCTCAACACATCATGGTTATAAAAGGCTCGGTCACCTTTTGACTTGAGCTTAGTCCGTGGAACCTTGAGGAGCCCCTGATCAGTTGACCTAAGTGGCCTATAGGGTTATCCGGAGGAGGAAGCAGCTCACAGATGTAGGGAGGTGCCAGCCCATGGTGGGCTATAAACAAATAGTAAGATTTTAAAATTGATTCTAAATTTAACTGGGAGCCAGTGGAGGGAGGCCAGGACGGGAGAAATGTGCTCCCACCTTCTGGTTCCAGTCAGGAGTCTAGCTGCAGCGTTCTGGACGAGCTGCAGTCTAGAGTGGGAAGCACTTGAAATTCCGGCGTATAATGAATTGAATGAATGAGGGCATTTTATTTTGCTGACTTGCCTTAATTAGAAGAAGGCTCCTTTGATAACAGCATTTATTTGTTTATTGAATTTGAGGGTCGTTTTTTACGTGAGGTTTATTTGTCAGCGGGGCGAGGGAGGTTGTGATATTATGTGTTGGGTGTGGGGAGCCAAAGATTACGATTTCTGTTTTATTGTCGTTTAGCATAAGGAAATTATCTGACATCCAGGATTTAATGTCAGTGAGGCAGTGTAACATGGGATCCAGTGAGTGCGTGTCATTTGGTTTGAGGGGAACGTATAACTGTGTCGTCTGCAAGAAGATGCCGTGTTTTCTCATAATGGAACCTAGCAGGGAAAGCATGTAAAGCTTCCCCTAGGGGACTTCGCAGGAGAGGGGGGGCGGTGGAGGATGAAGTGTTGCCGAGCTCAACTACAAATTATCGTTCTGCCAGGTAAGATTTGAACCAGCTGAGGGCAGTTCCCTGGGTGCCAACCTCGCAACCTCGTTGGCCTCATTCTAGATTGTATCAACTGCCCCACTCAGGTCAAGCAGCACCAGAATGGCAATGTTGCCTGTGTTTACAGTCAAAAACAGGTCACTTGTGACTTTTAGGAGTGCAGACTCGGTGCTGTGGATAGAATCTCAAGGGATTGATTATTGTCTAGGTGAGATTAAAGTTGGGAGAAAACAACCTTCTCGAGGACCTTGGACAGAAATGGTAGTTTGGAAAAACTCAACAGAATGTATCCAAATGTGAATCCAGCCTGCGACAGGTGTGGCCAGTCGCCGGCCACTCTAGCTCATATGTTCTGGCATTGCACTAAACTAAGATCATATTGGCAAAGTATATTTAAATCACTGTCAGACATTGTTGGAAGACCTTTTGACCCGGATCCACTGACAGCAATTATGGGAGTCACGGGGCCCGGGTCTACTTTCCAATATAACATGGTAAATATGTGACTACTGGCTCGCAGACTGATACTGTTGAATTGGAAACAAGCACAGGTTCCGACTCACACTTCACTTATGAGAGATGTTATGCATTACTTACAATTGGAAAAGAGAGGGAGTGAAGATAGATTCTACCAGACATGGCAACCTTTCATTGAATATTTCAATAGGTGCACGCTAACCCCTCCTACACAATAGATAGCACAATAGAAAATTGGAAAGAAAGAAAAGGAAAAAAAGGTGTTTTTTCTTTATTTTATTTTCTCTTACCGGTATTTAAAAAACAATGTCTGTAATTCACTTAACATGTTGGAAAAGTTTGAGAGCAAGAGTGTCTGTCCTGATGTCTGTTTTGTTTGTTTGTTCACACTTGTCATTGTTTAACTGTTTTTTGTTTTTTCATGTTTATCACATCTTTTTTATTATGTATTGTATGTGGAACATTTACATTGCCTGTTATTTTTTTCATTTTATTTAACTGAATTACTGATTATCATTGTCGATTCATATTCTGAAATTGTCGTACAAAAAATGCCTAATAAAAACAGTACTAAAAAAAAGAAAAAAAGGAAAATAGATGGTAGTTTGGAGATGGGTCTGAAGTTAGTTGGGTCTGTGGAGAGCTAGGCTTGGTTTCTTAATGATGGGTTCGACAATGGCATATTGTGGAGACGTCCTCCTAACACTATAGACCGGAGCTAGTGAGACCCCAGGCCCTATAATGAACGTACAGGTTCATGTACTTTTATTTGTGATGCATTTTCTACCTGCATTTGAATCTCTCTGTTGTGTCTCATAAAATATAGTCACCGAAAGGAAGGAACATTGTCTCATTTAAAAGTACAGGGACGTATAGACATAGAGCGACATGGCATGGGCCTAGCCTTAGTGTGTCAGTCAGTTCATGGAGCTGGTAGGCAGAGTCTCAGGGGTGAGTATATCATGAGGTTGCCAAAGAGCCAGGCCTGATTGGGTTACTAGTAATCTGTCACACACAGCATTTGTGCTGTGACCTATTCCACACTTATAAACGCCCATGGGCAGTTGGTGTGTATGTGAGAGTGATATGGTCCTAGTCCTTTCTATGTAAGTTATATCATTTAAATGTCCATATTTGTGTTGGCTCCAAGGTAGATTAAGGAGTGTACGTGCTACTGCACATAGTGTTTAAAGTCCAATTTCTTCTCTCGGCAGGTCTCCATCACTGCTCACTGCTCAGAGACGTTTAGCAGCCAAGGATCAGCACAGCGGACAGCCCACAGGTAAAACAACAAATCAAAGCACTGTTTGATGCATTACAATTAACTGATATCTGTTATTATATTATGAACATGATCTAATGACATAAGCAGCAAAGAGACACTTTTGGAAAGGTTTTTCTTACATCTACTGCATGCAATCAGTTACTGCAATAGTGAAATTGAACAGTGAGACCCTAGACCGACCCAACTCCTATGACATAAATATGGCAAACACTATCGCTCAAAACAATTACAATACAGTATTTTCTTTCATTGGTTTATATCACTGCATTTATGTTATACCTTTGTGTGTTCATATTTTTGTGTACCTTCCATATTATGTGGGGTCAGACTCAGTCCTGTACATGGGTGAGAGGAAGCAGAGGGACATGGAGGAACGTCACAACCTGGTGTTGTGGAAAAAACCTCTCCTTACACTGCATTACTTTGTTCTGGAACTGATCATGAAGCTCAGGGAATGTATCATGAGGTGAGATGAGATGCATGCCCCCCGCTTCTTCAAATGCTGGCTGTAACTCTGTGGAGTGGCTGGCACTTGGCAGCAATAGGCTTAGCCTCGCGTAGTGATATTAATATCACTGTGTGGATATTAGAAGTCTCGTCCCTCTCAGTGTTAGATGTTTTTCTGCAATGTCCTGCCCCATATTTGCATTCTGGGCCCTGGTTTGATACAGCCTGGTTCCAGATGAATCTGGTTGGCTCATCACGACGTCACCACTTTGGTCGTGAAGTCCTCCCACAATTGAGGGGCCAGTTTTAATCTGCCTGGGGCAATAATATGCATTGCAAAGGCAGATGAAGGCTGGCTACAGTAGGCTACTCTTTAAGACAGTGTAGCCTATGCGTGTTAAGGTGTTAAGGTGACTCCATACCAAACAGTCTCATTCAGACTAGTCAAAGACTACTTAAAACTGTCAGGTTGCAACAGACTAGCATTTTTTATCAGCGCAAACCAGTCGGCCGAATTTCTTCCCATGCAAATTAGCCTGTAGTGCTGGTTTGCATAGTTTAATATTCATACTTGTGCGTTTCTTTAGTTTGGGCTTATTTCTGAAGTGTAGTTGCTTATTTGGGCTTGCTTTTACGATTCTTTTTGAAAATAGCTGAATTTTGGGCTCGTTTTCATAGACCTGGTCGCTTGTTTCACTCAGAATCTGGCAACACAGAGCTTCTGCAGCCTCACCAAAACAAAACACAGATAGCATTTGTTTTGGCTAGCTTCTAATTTACCCCCCTCATCACTATACAACACGGATAGCGTCGACTCCCGAGGATCAGCAACCGACCGAACATGCTAAGTTCTTCATCAACGGGTTCCGACCATATAGAGTATTAAAAGGATAGAGACTGAACCAGAGCTTGTCGTCAGGAGTCTCCTGCCGACAAGCTCCCAACACTTTCAAACTGGCCGACAGCCTGGGCTGTCTGGAGCTGCCTTTACCGTTAAATATAATAATAATTATTATATTATTATTATTACATATTAAATTATGTTTGCACAACATAAACCCTGAAAATGTTGCGCGCACGTGCACTATGGGGGACCCCAAAAAAATTACTGGGCCAGCTGGGGCCCTCTGGGAGTTAATCCGTCCCTGCGGGAGATGCATATAATGACACAGATATTATAGGTGCAGTAAAAGGTTACATTTACACAATCATGGTATGTCAAACACACACACGCATGCACACACACACACACACACACACACACACACACACACACACGGCACACGCACGCACGCACTATTGACAGCGTGCTTCAGAGTTCAGACAGGAGTCGTCCTTGAGTGTCTCATTGCTATTTGCTAGTATCAACACAGAGTACTCCTTGCTCATAGTTTAGTCTACAGTCAGATGTAATGTGCAATAAAATCACTACATGTTACCGTGTTAGAGGGTCTTATAACACACACACACACACACACCGGCTCCTACATACAGACACAGTAAGAACAATAATTATGCAAATTAAAGACGTCAGCCGCCTTCCTTCGATGACGAACTCTTACCGGCCCGCCCGCCTTGCTGTGTCGCACTTTACTCCTCTCACCTGATAGCCTGTGTTTCTTGAAACATGCGCGGCTCTAAAAGAAGGTCAGCGTGAGCGTGTGCGCTCAGGGAGGCCTTCGTGGTTAGCTGTAGCCTACGAGTGTACGAGGACAACATGTTTATTTTCTAAACTACAAGAGGATGTGGTGAGCCACAAGCACCGCGGCAGTGTTCTGCCAGAGAGAACACATGACTGTTTTTACTACTTTACTACTGTGTCTGCTAATTCAGCTGCACTGCTAGCATTGAGGAGTGGAGTGGACGATGATCATGATGCTTTATAGATTTATTCCGTGCATGACGGTAAGGCATTAAGCAGCAGCAGCACGCGGGCTGGATGTTTTGGCTCCATAATTCAACATTCAATTGTAGGCCTATCACCTTTAGATATAAATTACAACTAGTGAAATGTCGCAGAAGAGTTAAGTTATTTGAAGTTGCAATAAGGGGTTGATCAGTCTTCATTGCATTCCCATCATAGTTGGCTTGCCGCTTGGCTATATATATCCATTCCAATCCAAAGCAATAAAGATTTCTCCATAAATCTAAACAACAGAGAGAGAGGGGGGAGGGGTCAAATTATTGTTTTCATCTTCCAGTGCCTCCACCTTTTCATCTCGGCTCATTATCCCCTCTCTTCCCACCCAGTTTCTCTCATCCTCCCCTCAGCTTTAAACACCACTTACTCCTGTCCCTCACTGTCACACACCCTCCCACACCGAACGTGTTCATCATCTTAACTTTTAACTTTCTTGTCCCGTATTATTCAGACTTGGACAACAGAGGCGGACGGTGTTTGGTCTACTGCTATTGCTACTTCTCCTCTCCGCTGCTTACCAGGTGGAAGGAACACACCAGAAGGTGGGTGGTATCATATGGTATTTCTAAAATAAGTTATTGTGTAGGTTATTTTGGTTCTGTACTTGATACATGCTCTGGCACCCTCTTCTTCCTCTCCCTGTCTCTATCTTGTGCATACACGCGCACATTCGCAAGCATGGTCTGCTCTGCAGTTCTGAAACTCGGAGACTTGCCCCATAAGAGAACAGTTAGTGATTGAATCCGACTAGAAACAAACAGTGCTGTTAAAATGACAAAGTTTTAATTTATTTGATAGTTTATATATTTTTAAAACCCTTGAGTGCCTAGAGCTTGCTTTATATTTCAGGCAGACTTGGCATAACCTCTAACTAACACACAATGGATTGGGGTTGTTTTGTCACAGAGCTTTATTACTCAAAAGTATACAGTACAGTTCAGTTGTACCTAGTTGTATCAATTGCACAAGTCCACTGATAATTCTCCACGCTGCACCAAACCATCGATATTGATTGGGCAGAAAACTGATGCTAAATGGTAGACACGCCTATAAATTGAGCTTGATTCTGTTTCTTTCCTGCCAAAAGCCATACTACGCATGTGGCTAGCCTACAGTGGACATATCCTTTTACAATGTTTAAAGCTGCATTCCGCAACTTTCATGCCCTTACCTGGGTTTTGAACTCGGGTTCTTCAAAGCCCAGAAGTGTATACTATTGAGCAAAAATGCAGAGCTTGTTTAGGAAGGCGAGATATTTCCTAAACAAGCTCTTTCCAGTAGTGGTAGAGCAGGGCTGTCAACACGCCTGGATCCAACCAAATCTCCTGCAGGACCCCTGCATTGTCCTTTCCCCTGGATTTGGAACACAGGACACCCAGATCCCCGTTTGGGGAGTCCATCCCCACCCAGTCTAATGTTGGCACTTGGCAGCCCTAGTGGTAGAGTCCAAATACTATAGGACAAGCGTCCTGAGTTAACCGTGCTCTACTGACAATAGTTTAATGAAAGGGTGCAGACTCACATGCAGCAAACCGCAGCAGCAGTCTGATCGTTTTGACACCGACGAGTGCCTGAGAGCCAAAACACGTCCGCTTGCTTGTCAGATACTGCTGCTGTCTATTCAAAAACACAAAGAAAATATGTGTGTGGACGTTATGCCAATTGATTCCTCCCCAAACACAATTCTGTGTTGTCAACTTGTCACTGAGGACGTAGAGCCTTCAGTTACTCCGTCCACCCAGTGACAAATATCACCAATTGTGTTCGTATACTGTATAGACGCTCAATAAAGCCGAATGCACCACGGTGGATTCAAACCCACAACCTCCGCGGTGGCGGTCAGGGCCATGGAGTGCCCACGTGGACACATTCACTGCACTGCCAGGTATTACGCTACGATGTAGCATAAGCACCCACGTAACTGGTCGGAGACAAGCCCCCTGAATGGCTGGCTAACGTTGAAGCTGCCACTACCTACTGGCCAAAAGTGGAACTGCAGCACGTTCATGGAGGTGGACGGACGTTCAGTGACGTCATGTGCGTAACGCAGACCTCAAATTTTAAGTCCACTCTCAACTTCCACTCGCTCGAGCCATTGAGTTATAATGGTACTTCTGTCTGTCTTCCGGGTGCTTCAAAACGCCACTAAGCAACTTCTATTGAAATGAATAGCAGGGGGCGGGGCTGTCGCTCCTGGTCCTCACCCTATTCTTTATAACTCTATGGTCAGAGAACCCTAGCAATCGAAGCCGACTAAAATAAATAAAATATGGCAAGTTAGCTAAAGTTCTATAGATGATGCTAAACTAGCAATTACATTTTACATTATGAGCTTAAGAACACACATATTGCTGCGAAGGGTCTTACCCCAGGTCGCTCTTTCAAATTGCTGGGTGGAACAGCAGTGCGTAGGCTAAGAAGGCTTTCGGGGAAACGGGTTTGCTTTTAAATTAATTCATGTCCTTACGTGCTGTTAAGGAGACAGTAAGGTTATGCTCTAGTCTAGAGAATCTACGCAAGTGGTGTTTCCCAAAGCCAGTTAAGTCGCACGTAACGCCAAACTAAGCCTTTCGGGAAACCGGTTACCTGCTACATGTGGCCATCTGGCGGCCTTAGTAGGCTACACACCTGCATAAGCTACGAATGACCCAAAATCCCTTTGGGAAACCCAGCCATTGTGCATTTGTTTATGGCTGCCATATTGATACAGCACAGAATCAAGCAGCACAGGATGCGCAGGTGCTCTCAGCCTTTGATTAGACACCGGTCTGTTCTTGAGCTCAGAAATATCATTATCCAGAAATATTATTCCACACCTTACTTACAATTATTCTGTATTTACACAAAAAAGTTGTGGACTATAAAATCCTGAGATAATGCGTAAACAGTTCTGAGGAACAATGCTAAACAATTGGCTGTGGCTGGTACTGCACTTCCTGCACTGCACGTGACTCATTGTTTTCCCCATGGCTCACTGGGAAATGGAGTACATTCCCAATAACACCCCCCTCCCTTTTTCCCGTAACCTACACAATCCATGCCTCTTCCTGAAAACAACCTGCTCTAGCCTGAGGGAGGCGGTCTCGTGGATCTGTATAAATGGAAAGATTGATAGTCATATAGGACAGTGTAGGAAAAAGAAAGAGAGAGATTTGGCTTGTCTTCCTTTAACAGTTGTGTAAGAGCTGGCTACCAGCAAAAGGAATAATGATTCTATTCTTGTGTGCTGAACACTCCTACCCTACGGCTCTGTTCTCTAAAACTCCTAAACAACTTCTGCTTCAAGATCTCTCTCTCTCTCTCTCCCTCTCAATATCTCTCTCCCTCTCTCTCTTTCTCTACCACTCACTTGCCCTCTTCCACCCTTTATGGTCCTCACTGTTTTGCACACTTTCACTCTCGCACCTACTTTCACTCTGGCCCTGCCTCTTGTCTCCTTCCTCTGTGTGTGTGTGTGTGTGTGTGTGTGTGTGGGTGTGTGTGTGTGTGTGTGTGTGTCCTTCATGTTGTTTTGCTCTCACTCCAAGCATGTGTCTCTACCCCGTGCCTGACTGTCCCCTTCTCATGGCCTCCTTAGCATGTGCGCGACATGGAGAACAAGTTCCTGTGGTGTGCCTACTGGGTAGGCTTAGGTATCCTCTCGTCAGTGGGTCTGGGCACCGGCCTGCACACCTTCCTCCTTTACCTGGTAAGGAAATATTTCTAATACACTCCGTATTGCTGCTGTGCCAGAGCTGTTTGATCCATGCATGTTTATGACAGGGGCTCAAACGTAATTACAGTGGATGATAATGCATTGACGTAGGTCTTAAAGTCAGTGTTTAGCCTATGTGGGTTTGTTGCTAAGGCTTTAATGATGGGCACAACAAGCAACATAGTTAAAAGCTTATGGAAGACTCCCCATGTGTTGGAGGGGGGAGTACACGTTTGTGAGTGCATTTTCTTTTTTCTTTTTCTTTTTTTGCGTTTTTGTACGCACACGCGCACAGAATGGGGCGGTGTTGAATTCTCCAGCGGGTAGCCACACTGTTTTGACAGGCAGTCCAGGAACAAGCGCACTCACTGACCCCTCTGACTGAGTGCACACCAAGCCCCTAGGACTGGGAGGGGGGTCTGCGAGTATAGTGGCCAACTCTGGTACTACAGTTTGCCCCCCAAAAACTTTTTTCCCATACACAACCCAGAGAAAAACACACCTCTATTCAAATATTTATTTATTAATTTCATTTTTTTTATATTAAAAAAAATCATGAATGTGCAGGTTGGTTGTCTGCCTGGTGTACACAGCTTTGTTTATGTTAGGCACGGTTAACTCTTGATCAGTGCTGCTCATAACAACTGAGAGAATAGTGTTGACGAACATTGCCGCTAAATATTAGTCATTCAGATAATACTGTTGGACTTCATTTTGTCATAATCATTAATCATTAATCATAATCAACTAACTAACAGTTGAGTGATGCATGGCTGAATGTGTTTGGTTTGGTGGGTCCGCAATATAAACTAAAACCTGAAAGACCCTGAACCCACATTTGTCTACACTGCAGTATTGTGAAACTTTCACCCAGAGTTATAGCAGAATTACAGGTGATTCTGAGTTTCTTTTATTTCAAAGGTGTATTAATAAAGTATGCTCATAAAGTACATTTTACTTGGTGAGTAAGTAGCAAATATTTATAGATAAAAGATCAAAACAAATACGTGGCTAAGTTTATATTCTACCACCAAATCACTCCTCTCCTCCTTGCTCACTGGCCCCTCCCCCTTAGCTGGGTCTTTAAATACATCCATAGGGCACACAAGGATAAAAACATTCTCCCCTCCCTCACTGCTCCGAGTACTCTCCCTGTAACACCTTCGCTTCTCGTGCTCCCTTAAACCTAATTTATACTTAGGCGTGCAACTAACTGCACAAAGAAAAAATGGACAACATTTTCAACGCATCGGGTTATGTGGTCGTCTTTAAACTAGGCTTTGCTCCCTGCTGTTTCTCTTACTCTCTCGCAATCTCACTTTATATTTTTCTCTCCCTCCCCTACTCTTTCTGTCAGTCTTCCTACTAATCTCTCGTATGGTACATTCTGTGACTCTGTTGCTGCCCCTCTTCTCCTCCTCCCTCTGTGTTTTGCTCACCCCTTCCTCTCTGTGTGTTGTTGATCAGGAGGGCTGGCGAACAGGGTTTCAAAACATCTGGTTGTCTTTACTGCTCAGTGTATTACCTACAGTGAGCTCCCATCTGTCATCTAGGAGTCCACAGTCGCAGTTGTGTCCCTTTTTTGCCCCCAGTGAGGATGAACTGGAAAATGTTAAAGTATTTGTCCTCCATTGTGTGTTTTGGAATGCCAAACTTTTCACTCCCAAATGTAATCTGAGAAGTGTTTTTTCCCTTTTTTTTTTTTTTTCCCCCTCAGTTGTGGCGCAGCTTACTTTTCTACAAGACAGTCCAAAGTAGGATGACACCATCTAGAGGTCATGTCTGGTGCTGCAGTTTCTGATGGGTCAGTGGGTTCATGAAGTGACGCACTTTAATAGAACATGAACCCAGAGTTGTTGTGTTTTGTGTTTTATAGAGGAAATCCTTGTTTATATAGGATTTGTGTCCTATCCACAAATGGCAACCTTAACTGCTGGTTAAAAAGCACAAACCCAGCCCAGGTTAGTGTAATTGAAGAGTGCAGCTAAGCTTCTCTGTTAAAGGCTCATGTCATTGGGGGTGACTGTTATGTTCTCTAACTGTAGCTTCCAAGTGGATGACAAAGCCTATGGCATGTGACGTCAGTACTGTGACGTCAGTTATCTCCATATTTGATCAAGGTTTCAGACTGATTTGAATGTCTTCATTGACTTCATTAAAAGAAATAAACAAAAGTAAATTATTTTATACAATATAAAAGATGAGACGGAGAAACAAAATCTGTTTGCTAAATTAGATTTGAGGCTAGAATTAACAGATTGGATCTCTGGATAAGTGGTTATGCATGACTGTAGTCATCTTGATTGATTGATTGATTGATTGAGTGAATGAATATTTTATTAACAATTTGCAAACAGAACAGCAAGTAAGGGTAACACAAAAAAGCATTGATGGCTGGTTCACATTGGGTTCCAACTTCCAACATATTAGAACAGGCAGGTTTAATGTCCTTACACCATCAGGGAAACCACACGTTAGCCAGTTAGTTTACTCTATCTACTACATCTACTCTGTGGCTCAGATTGCTTCTTTCGCACACTTCTGTTTATCAGAGGCCTTGTTGAAAGCACAGCACCTATTATCTTGATGCATGCGTAGTTGTGTACTACAGGAAGTAGGAAGTATAGCTTCATTGCGAAACTTGCTCAGTGAAACTGTCTAAAGGCTGCCGCGGCCACTGAGGCGGAAGCTCTAATCATGATTTGAATTTATATAATATAAATTGGGAGATCGGGCGGAGGTTCTGGGGAAAATACCTGTCCACCACCACCACCGAGTTTAAGGGTTCCGATCACCATGGTACATCCGGCATGCTGAGCTTCTACATGAATTAAGTCTGTTTGGGGAGGGAACCCAGGCAGGTAGGGTGATCTATCTTTGTCTTTACACACACCCCTACGGGCTGGGGAAGCACCTGTCAGCGGGGAATGTTGCACGGGAGGACTTGGATTGAGGCGCTATGTCATCCCAGCGGGGGCTCCTCACTGATAAGTGAGCCAGCAGTGGCAAGCAGTGGGAGGAATGAATTGGCATAATGACTAAATTGGGAGAAAAAATATATTATATTCTTCATATAATTGAATTCCCTTTAAGGTCATCTCAGGAAATGTATTGAAAAATATATATAGGTCAGGAGCTTTAATGGCCAGTAGAGGGTGCCATTAGTCTTTAGGTGTACATTTTCCAGTCTGCTGTTAGACAATCTGAAAGACCTTGAATATATTTTGTAGCCTATTATGTAGTCATTCAGAATAGCTACACAAACTATACAAGTTTAATTCTTGCCTCTAGCATTTCAGCTCTTTTCTGTAGTTATGTGAATGTGAGCAAATATAGATAATAAAAACAGCTGAGAAGTAAAACAAAAAGGGTAACAATAGATGTTGATGTCATAAATCAACTTTAAAAACTTCAAATTGATGCTTTGTCTCCTCAAAATAAGAGCAAAAGAAAGAAGAAAAACAGGGACATATATTGCACCATGGCCCAAATATCCTGTAATCTTATAGCTCTTCCTGTATTTCTGCCTGTAGTCATGGCCCTCTCTTATTACATTGTAGAAAGGCTGTTTCTGGGCATGAATACTACTGGGTCTATTCACTATTCAGATCCTGCATAGGCACTCTAGTCCTTCATTTAGACAAAGTGTTCTACTCACATGACATCATGTGACTCAGTGTTGTCATATGACTTTCCTGCACTTTACAAATGTCATCATGCGTCTCTCTTTCCCCCCTTTTCCTTTCAGTGATTTAAAGTCTTTCAATGAGGCACACTTCCTAATTTCAGAAAGGGTGGTGCCATCCTTCCCCACTCCCTGTGACCTCTTAGCGGTGACTGACATGACTGGAATATTTTTGTATCACAGTTTACAGTTAGTGCTTTGAGCGCAACAAATGGAAAACATTTAATCTATAATAAGTTCACAGGGGTGGCTCTGGTGTTGATGCAGGGCTGTGGAGATGCCACTAGAGGGGGACAGGGAGCCAATAAAAACCTATCTAGAACAACAGACCACAGAATAGAAGTGGCGGCTTCCCTGCTGAATGATTTGTGCAATTGATGCCCCTGTGTCTTCTATGTTCACATCCTATTGCCCCTGTGTCTTCTATGTTCACATCCTACTGCCCCTGTGTCTTCTATGTTCACATCCTACTGCCCCTGTGTCTTCTATGTTCACATCCTATTGCCCCTGTGTCTTCTATGTTCACATCCTACTGCCCCTGTGTCTTCTATGTTCACATCCTACTGCCCCTGTGTCTTCTATGTTCACATCCTACTGCCCCTGTGTCTTCAATGTTCACATCCTACTGCCCCTGTGTCTTCTATGTTCACATCCTATTTCCCCTGTGTCTTCAATGTTCACATCCTATTGCCCCTGTGTCTTCTATGTTCACATCCTACTGCCCCTGTGTCTTCTATGTTCACATCCTATTTCCCCTGTGTCTTCAATGTTCACATCCTATTGCCCCTGTGTCTTCTATGTTCACATCCTACTGCCCCTGTGTCTTCTATGTTCACATCCTATTGCCCCTGTGTCTTCTATGTTCACATCCTATTGCCCCTGTGTCTTCTATGTTCACATCCTATTGCCCCTGTGTCTTCTATGTTCACATCCTACTGCCCCTGTGTCTTCTATGTTCACATCCTACTGCCCCTGTGTCTTCTATGTTCACATCCTATTGCCCCTGTGTCTTCTATGTTCACATCCTACTGCCCCTGTGTCTTCAATGTTCACATCCTACTGCCCCTGTGTCTTCTATGTTCACATCCTATTTCCCCTGTGTCTTCAATGTTCACATCCTATTGCCCCTGTGTCTTCTATGTTCACATCCTACTGCCCCTGTGTCTTCTATGTTCACATCCTATTTCCCCTGTGTCTTCAATGTTCACATCCTATTGCCCCTGTGTCTTCTATGTTCACATCCTACTGCCCCTGTGTCTTCTATGTTCACATCCTATTGCCCCTGTGTCTTCTATGTTCACATCCTATTGCCCCTGTGTCTTCTATGTTCACATCCTATTGCCCCTGTGTCTTCTATGTTCACATCCTACTGCCCCTGTGTCTTCTATGTTCACATCCTACTGCCCCTGTGTCTTCTATGTTCACATCCTACTGCCCCTGTGTCTTCTATGTTCACATCCTATTGCCCCTGTGTCTTCTATGTTCACATCCTACTGCCCCTGTGTCTTCTATGTTCACATCCTATTGCCCCTGTGTCTTCTATGTTCACATCCTACTGCCCCTGTGTCTTCTATGTTCACATCCTACTGCACACGCACACACACACACACACACACACAGGAGCACAGAACTGCACCTGTGACTGTATCGGCTACATTGACAGTGGAGATTATTATAATCCGTTGGAAGTGGTTGAATTATTTTCATCCATGTACAATCTGAAAATTATTTGTTTACCAGTGATGACTAGCCTAATGTCACTGCTCTCATACCTTCTTTTCGTCTTCTCTTTTTTATACACCGGGAACGGGTTTAGCGATGAGTGACTCTGTAAATATTTTTGAAGAGATCTCATCTGAGTCATCCCCACATTAAATTACTTTCAGTAATGGCTGTTGCCATTAAGTCATTATGGGCAGCTTGAAAGTCATTGTGCTCGACGTTAAATCCACAGCAACAAAGAATTAAAGTTGTTAAAATTGAAGCTGTACACATTGCTGTTTACACAAAAGCAATCAGGGTAGTCTTACTCTCCGCCTCTCCTCTTTCACTATGCTTCTCTGTCCCTTTCTGTCTGTCTCTTGGTGTCTCCCTCTGTCCGTTTTCTGCTGTTTTATTAGTTTTTTGTCTTTCTGAATGTCTATTAAAACTATGTTATGTTATACTGCAGGATCAGAAAAACGTCTGGCCGTGTTTATAGCTTGTTTATGAGTCGTGATTTACTATCCCTTGTCTTTCAAAAATAAACCAGTGGCTCATCTAAATAAAGACACATTCTGTAGTTTTCTATATTCAGCTTCTTTTTAGGATCGCCAAATTACATGTTGCAGAGGAGGTTTGTGTAGAATATACAGATTTTCCCCAGCAAGCCCCCTGAAATTAAGTTTCGGCTATGTTGGTAATTACCAGCAGCACAGCTTTAATTAGCACCAACTATCTCTGCGAGCGCCTAGCAGGTTTGAGAGTATGGGTTCCACAAACTGACCTGTCAGTAGGCGATTGTCGTTACTGACACAGTCATTCTGGGAACCCCTACCACACACACACACACACACACACACACACACACACAGACACCGCTGTACAAGCCAACAAAGTTCACTTGAACATAATGTCATATAATACTAGGGCAATCCATACTTAGGGCATATTACATTCTTGGTGGGTGTGGATGGGTATACTGTGGGTTTACTCAAACAGTGAGTGAAACTGTAGCACTATGCCAGTACGTCTGACAAAAGATCAGTGTGTGTGTGGGCACTGGGCAGGGTGGTGTGTGCCTTGCTTACCTGTCCATTGTGTGCTAGGCCAGTGACAATGCTGACCAATAGCCAACTCTCTGTCTACATATCAGACCATGGCTCCGCTCAAGGACAATGCAGTCCCTCCTCACAAACATGAACAAAAAGCTGTGTTTCTTTGTTTAGAGCAGTGACTCAGAAGCCTGCCCTTTATAGTGCCTGCCTGTATATGTTCTCAGCATAACTGCCTGCGCATGAATGGCTAATATGTGCTTGCTGTGTCAATGTGACGAAGGCATCACATAATCAGCCATCCATTCACCAGGGGTGAGAATCAACGCTTTGTGTGTTACCCAGCGCGTCAGACACTGACACACCGGGATCAAGTTCAGTAACCCTTTGAAAGGCTGAAAAGCTGCTCTTGACTCACTACTGACTGGTTGAAACAGATCCTCTGCTTTAACTTCAGCACCTCTTAAATTATATTCAAGCCATTCATTTTTAACTATCTAGAATAGATAGTGTGTCAGAATGTTAGTATTAGTTACAGTAGTATCATAAATATAGCTATTAGTTACAGTAGTAGCATAAATATAGCATTTTACATATTAGGTTAGCTAATAAACCCCAGAGAGGTTCATTGTTCAACTTTAGCTTTCAATAATAAAAAGCACAAAGAAATTGCTCCCTATATAAAAAAACAACTAACGACAAAAAACAAGTGGCACAATTGCATTCATTCAGAATTTCTATTAATTCATTATTTTCCTCATAAGGTCAGAGGCGTGGATCTGAATAAGTGTCTTGTGACTTACTCATGTAGCCCAAACTCAATCAAAGATGAATGCCGCAGATATGTGTAAATAGGAGCTGGTGAGTGTGCCTGTGTGCTTTTCTAATGGCCTCTCAATCTTAACTGTCACACCGTAACCATCCAAAGCATGCGCCTGTCTGTCTATGTCTGGGACGCCCCAGGAGTACTGTTAATACCAAGTACAATAACCCCTCACTGTTCAAGACAACCTCCAATGTGCACATGTGCGCACATGCACATACACACACACTTCCCACAGGAAGCAAATCGCAGACCAAAGTGGGCTTAGTGTGTAGCCAGTCTGAAACTGCACCACGCGTTCTGCCACACCAAACCAAACCAGACCAGAGCTGGCAGGCATGCGGATAACTGTCCATACATTAAGTTAATGTATACAATTCCTTTAGTTGCTTTATAGACAGCCAAAGAGATTTATATTTGCGTTCATCATGGTAATTGTATACCGGTAATTATTATTAAATAATAAATATGTTTTACTCATTTTCATAAAAGTATTATTTTCCACGATAATACAATTATTAACATTCCTCATGATAAATGGCAATTGTTGCTACAACTGTATTCTCTAAAGTTCCCCCAATATGTTCCATGTTATATCCATTCATGTACCCTTATGTTGGGATTGCAACATAAGGGTAATTCAAACTGAATTATTAAATATCGGATCTTTTTTAAGCATTCAATATAAAATAAATAGTAGCTACTATGCAGATACATGGCATAATAGCTTCCTCCAGTGCAATCCTTACAATACAAAAATTGCAATGAACAGATTACCCAATTACACCTATTATCTGCATAACAGCACAACACCACATCAAACCCATCATATAAACATTCCAGACATTGTATCCTCAATCAGCGATGGATTAAAATTCTGGACAAATTTAAAGAATGGACCCCATAACTTCTCAAACTCTTTGGAAGAGCCACTCTTTTCCAGTTTTACACAGTCCAGGATGTCTCTTATAAAGTGAGTGAGCCAGGGAGAAGTAGGTGAATACACAGGACTACAATGGAAACGGGGCTTTCTGTATTATCCTTTTAGCACTATTGTATAATTGTACCACTGTACTATTTGCAAACTGTTAAAGTATTCAATCAACAATCAATGATTTCCAATTAATCTAAATTAGTCTCCTGGCCAATAGAGTGAAAAGAGCAAAACATATATTTTTCAAATTAGGGAGTGAAGGCAGTGCGGGGAAAACCCAAACAAAGCATCCAAAGTAGTAGGTTCCACTCTTTACCCCAGTATCTCAGATACTGTTCAAATCTTGATTAGCAGATCAACATTACGCAATATTATTACTACAAAATTGGTGATTCATTGTTATTGCTTCATATGTTATTGCTTCATTCAATAACCAACAATTAAAATACTTTCTACATACTTTGTCAATGGAAAATCACAACAAAACAAAAATCTATGAACGCTCCATAGATTAATGTAAAAAAAAACACACACACACACACACACACACACACACACATATTCACTTCTGTAAGTGATGATTAGTTTTTTTGTTAAATAGTTATATATATTCTCATAGCAATCGTAGACTGTTCAGTAATGAGGGTCGTCTCATCTGTCTAGAAAATACATTTTCAGGTAGTGATACCAATTTAATCCAGTCAGGAGAAATAACTGGAATTGGAATATGAACAAATTGAAGCTGATGATGAATAGTTCCTCTCTTCTGATTAGATTAAATTGATGAACCACCCGGAAATGTATTTATTAAAGACGCTATGACATCAATAATCAACATTTTAAGTTTTTTTAAATCCATTAATTATGATGAATTATGATGACACACATTACGTCAGCCATCGCCGTGGGGCAGGCCAATTCAATATTTGTATTTATTCTTATTGAATATTCCTAATTGTCTTTTAAATGTTAATCTATATAAAACATTCCCTTTTGAATCTCTAAGTTTATGCTAATTAGAATGCTAAAATTGCTATTGTTGTTTTGCACTGCCACCGGACACACCCGGCTATTGCTGGCCGCTGGCTGGGCACTGGCTCGGAACAAACAGGTGCGGGGAGAAATGGAGACAAGCGCATTGCGGTACTCTCACAGCCTGTTTCTAAACAAACTATTAATTAAATAGGTCACATTTTATATTGATTAATATTACAGCTGCTAGTTTAAATACTTTTGAAAATGTGCACTTCTTACAGTCTGGCTGAGTTTCTTCACATGAGTGTGACACGACAGGCAGTGTCAACATCACGTGATAATATTGTCCCAATGGGTACGTAAATGTCACTCAATGTCCATGACATGTCCCGCCCTATAAAACTGTTTTACCGGAAACTCGGAGCAAATATTATGATTTCTAGCTTGTCATGGGCTGTATTTCTGGGTAGAATGTCTACGGATATTCACACAATATAAAATAAATGTCCAGAACATCTATACCTTGAACAAAATAATGTATTTCTAATACTCCAGAAATTATACTGCTCCAATGTGATGATGCCAGCGTTATAATATCTACCCGGAAATATCTACCCGATGATTTGATCTATATAAAGTATTATCAGAATGTGGATCTTTAACTTTAAAAAAAAAGAAAAATATACTCTTAGTTGCATAGTTCCCCCCCCCCCCCCCCCCTCTCTTTCCAGACTCCATCAAAGAGACTGACCAGGACCTCATCTAAATTAAATAGCCATCAATGTTTGCCGTTTCTATTGCCTCTGGCCGTATCCTATCAAAGAATGTGGTTAGCTGGTTTTGATAGCAACTATGAGTGGACCACCATGTCTAATGTTGCTTAATTTTAAATTGACCACGACAGCCTGCACACAGACCTGTTAATGACTGGACCGCTATGTGGTCACTGTACACGGGTCACTTTATGGTCAGCCATTAAGGTCTCTACTTAAGGCACCATAAACCAACAAGGCAAGTTGTTTTACGTCTGGACACCCCGTCCAGGAGTGTCTTCAGACACAACCTCCTCAGGAGACGTGTCCATTTGATTTGGCGTTAGGAACCAGTTGCGACCGCACGCCCGTGCTGACGTCGACCGCAGGCGGGGTTCGAACACACAACCTTCCGCATGAAAGGCATATGCTCTAACCACTACATTACATGCATCAGTGCTGGCATGAAAATCAATACAGAAGAAACAAGTTTGACTACAGCTCGGACAAATTCCTCCTGAATTTAGGACGGGTGCTACGTTATTGTCATAACTGAATACCATGTCTGAATACTATGGTTGTAATTAAGATAATAAACGGCAGAAATAAGTCTGTTATGTGTAAACCATGTTGACTTACCCTGGACTACTATAACAATAGCGTTGTGTTGTGTCAGTTGGGTGACAGTTTGCTGGACTTTCACATCCTTCTTCTGTAACCTCAGTGACTCAGGCTTTGTTTTTGCTGTGGCAGAGAGAACCTTTACTGTAGTGATAGCGGTGATGCCACAGCCAATCATAGTTTGTTGATTTTCGAGGAAACCGTTGGATTCCGTTCATTTCAGTATTTCAATTTCTGATTGGTTCTGACTGACAAATAAGAATTGAAAACATTAAATTTCAATATAAAAATATTTCTTCAATGGTAGTGGATGGAGAGAGATTTTTGTCCAACCAAGCAACAGCAACCAATGGGCGCAAAGAGGGGCAGCTAGGGCAACACTTGACAAAGGGTCAATTGTGTTTTCAGGAACGCACGGCAAAACTCTTTCAGATAGATTTGATGGATAGAAACACTGACCGCCAATCAAAATTCATCCGAATTTACAAAATATTATTACAAAATAAAGAAATCTATCTGCAGGACATCACATTCAATGCACCACGTTAAACACGTCACTCCAGTTCAACATTGCGGAGAGACAAATAAAATGCATTGTGCACTGCGAGTGCCCATTGTGCACCAGCCAATTTGCCATGCTCTGAGGCATAAATGTGAAAAAGAAAATAGTGTTTTTGTGGACAGAATCGGCAGATAAATAAAGCACATTATTTAGCTTGTATTTATCATTATTCTTAGTAATAATAACCAGTAAGTCGCCTGAGGGCGAGAAGAGAATCCTGGGCTTGTACAGAACTCTAGTTTTCGCTGGCTGCCGGGCGCTGCCTGGGCACCATATATGGTGCCCGACACACGGGAAATGCACGATTCCATAGTTAACTGCGACCTTTGGTCGCAATAATAATAAATAAGAAACCAGTTGAAACCATACTGTGCATCTTTCAGAACTAACAGAGGAGAGTGGCTATGAAAAAGGCAGATGCTTTTTATTTCAACAAGTTGCTTATAATTACAAAATATATTCAAAGTCCATTCGACTTTGAAATTATGTTCGAAGGCCTCTCATCTTTTGAAGTATTTTGTGAACCCATGACCCAGTCCTCTTTTTCTGTCCCGTCGTACTCCATTTTGGGTCTCCGACACAGCTGGAGCAGTGTTTACAGAACGTGTCACAACCTTTGACTCACGCAAACACAATTTACACAAATAATAAAACAGCAGTGAAATTTGAATGAGAGTAAGGCAGATAGTGGAGACAACTGGTAATCGCACGTTGCGCTCAGGGGGGCAGTCAGACAGATATTTTGTGAAGCCACTAAGGAAATCTGGACATCCTGAAAGTTCATATAATGGCCTGTTGTGGCGCTGTCATTGGGCCCAAAAAAACCCCAACTTCACCTAGACTGTATTACCTTAATAAACATGGTCATGAATACTTTCTGCTTCCAGTCACTAGTTTAAAGTCTCATTTCTCATGTCATAATATTGTTTTTGGAAAATGATGGTCCCATTATTTTATGAATAAAATTACCATAAAGTCGCGTATGTTCTGACGGGCGTGGCTACCGTTACAGTTTATGAACGGGAGCCACCCCCCGTTCGAGTCAAAATAAAAACCAACTAAGAAGAAGGGGGGAAGTCCCGCCTCGTTGTCTGGGCCAGCCAATGGCCAGCTGGGCCAAAACGGATCTAGAAAGATGGCGATTTACAATACAAGGACTGACTGGCTTCATTTTACGTCCATATCAGACCCGGCGAACGCTTTGTCCATATTCTTTTACAGTCTATGGTTGCGCTACTTTCATGGTACAGTACATGTATGTTCCCCTGCATACACAACTATTATTATTATTGGGGCATGCCTCGTGGCGGAGATTTGTGCTCTGCTGAGTGCACCTCTAGTTTTGCCTTAGGCATAGATACACACAGTCTGCCTTGTAGCAGTGATCCACATAATGTTATAAATATAATAAAATACACATCATTTTTAATACAGACACTTTGAATTGGATAGATAATTGTGTGCGTGTTGCGTGCACACGTCTCCTCAGAGTCTATTTTGATGTACACTTCCACATGGCTGGGGATCCCATTCCTCTTAGAGGCCAGGTGTTGGTTTCCACAGACCGCCACAGGAATGCCAGCAATGTGGCCTCCATTGTGGATCCCACCAGGCCAGGATAGTGGAGCCCAGAACCTCCGACAACGGCTGGGTGGATTTTATTGGTTCCGTCCTCATCATATTATTATAAAGAATAGTGAGTAGGTGGAGCAGTTATCTCAAACCGAACGCACACAAACCCAGAGAACCAGGCCCTCGTCATTGCGTTGTAGGCTGTAGTAATGGTTTCATGAGTCACTTGTCTTATCTCTGAGACCGATACGTGTTAATCTGTGTGTATTTTGTAATGTGTTTTTAGTCAATGATCATCTAGCACTCCTTAAGTGTGTGCATTTGCCTTTGATAGTGTGTTTGTGTGTGTGTGGGCGTGCGTGTGTGCGTTGAAGAAAAAACGAGAATGGAATAATGAAGCTGAGGCAGCTCTCTGACTGTTGAGGGTTGGGCAGCAGCTTAGCGGTGAGTCACCTGAACAACAGGAGAGGATGGGGCTTTTGTGTAAGGTGAAAAGCAGTGACACAGCATTAGCTCTTCAACAGAGAGGGAGCAGGATCACACAGTCATGCTTCTGCTGGCAGACTGCCTCTGAGTGTTTGGTAAACACACTTCCAGATAGCGTTGGGAGGAATATAGACTTTCTTCCTTCACACATAACACACGCGTGTGCACACACACACACACACACACACACACACACACACACACACACACACACACACACACACACCTGTGTGGTTAGGCATACACAACACACACACACCTGTGTGGTTAGGCATAGATCTGCCGGGCGCCTTCTGGCCAATCGGTCCAGACGGTACAGGCGCATACCACATATAGGCACATGCCTGACAGCATGTCGCGGGTTCGAGTCCCGATCTTGACGACCTTTGCTGCATTTCCTGTCTCTCCCCACTATGTCCTATCATTAAAGGTAGAAAAATGGCAGAAAAGTTTTTTAAAACACCCGTGTGAACTGAGTGGTGCAACTCTGTGTGGGGATCCCAGAGGGGTCCCTGGAACCTCCAGACCCACAGGTACGTGCCCAGGATGCCGGCCCGGTTCTTCTCTGATGAAAAGCGTCTTGTCCACTATGGTGTAAGGAACCTTAATACAGCGTTTAAGCTTTGGAGCTTACTTCAGTGTTATTTATTATTTACCTCGGCCCGGCACCTGGCGTCTATTTAGCGGATCTGCGTGCTCTATTGTATTGTTCTGTTTGCCTATGTCAGCCAACCAGAGAATTCCATCTCCTCTCCGCCAGCCCGCTGCTACCCGACGGTCGAAAGCCGACCTTATATGACCGAGCCTGCTCAGTCGGCTTTCGGCGCTTGCCTACAACTTCCTGAAGTGACAGTGTGCCCTCCGCCTATTCAACAGAAGATTTTCGGCAACAGACGCTTTCCAGCGCTTACCGCTGCCACCGTCGGTGCGGTGTGCTACCTTAATGCGTGTGTCTCAGGACACAGTGTGGAATTAGATGAGAAGATGTGAGGCCATCTCAATAGAGTAAGATGTCATGAGTCAATTTCATCATTAAAACTAAGATATTCGCAATATATTCTTTAATGACAGATGTAGCCACTGCGACCACAAATGTCCCAAGAAAATTGCTAGCCTAGCAACCCAGTCGGCTGCGCTCTGGGAGAACAGAACAGCTGATTTTTATGTTTGATTAGGCGTTCCATCATGCTCGTTTGAAGCACGGCTAGATGGCTGTTTCAACCAATCAGGTTGCTTCCTCGAAAATAACTGTTGTATAATCTACATTAACTGAGGTAGGCCTACTATAAAAGCGTAGCCTCCACCACCACTACCATTATGTGGATGTTAATCTTGAGTCATCGATGGGTACAGGGAACACACATGGCTCATGAAAAATGTTACTGTTTCCTGTTGCCTCACATACTGCTGTCCTGCCTAGTCCTGTCCTGTCCTGTCCTGCCCTGTCCTGTTCTGTCCCAACTCCGGAAGTGGTTGCCCTACCCCACTTGTCAGATTGCTTTAGCGGTATGTTGCATAATACCCCAAACTGCCCCTGTGACACGGAACAGTGGAACATGCGTCACTGGGTGCATCCCTCCTATAGACACTCATATGGATGTAAACACATCGACCAGCCACAGATCACGCACTAAGCACACAGGCCACACATACTGTACACTGACCTAATTCATAGACCTGCCCTTGTTTGTAAACGTTACAGCATAATGTATCATAATAATAATGTATTCTTCCATCTCAAGCATCCACTATTTCAGGTCCATGAAGAGTGTGTGTGTGTGTGTGTGTGTGTGTGTGTGTGTGTGTGTGTTTTTTAGATTATAGCACGTGTAGTTAGAAAAGACGGTGTAATGACATTTGTTTCCACAGCTGCTATAGCCTAGAGACTTCTCAGTATCAAATTGAACATTAACCACTTTTAGTATCAATATCTTCCTTTTTATTCCATTGAGGAAATGACCTTGTTAAGGGGAGTGAGTAAAGACCAGCAATGAATGAACTTGGCATTATGACGTATGCAATGGGAAGTCAACTATTGGAACTGTCTAAATGGCTTTTACTTTATTAGACTCACCTTGCTGATGAGTTCTTATCAAAATGCAAAGGTGATCCTATTTGTACATGATTGTGAGTTTATTATCCAGATTGTGAGTTGATTGATTCCCCCCCCCCCCCGGGAGGCTAATTGTGGCATTGTAGAGCCATGGCTTTATCAGGGCTTTCCGAATCTAAAGTGGGCAGGTCGTTAACAAAGATTGTGAAATATGTGATATATATGGAGATTTTCCTGTCTATCATGCATACCCCAGTGTGGTGAATGGTGATATTTACAGTATACATATTTCATTGTCTCTCTCATTATTACATCATATCCCTTCTGTAGACGCATGCTTAGATTGTTTCCCCTCATATGGGGTGATGGGCACTTAACTATTGTGTGTGTGTGTGTGTGTGTGTGTGTGTGTGTGTGTGTGTGTGTGTGTGTGTGTGTGTCGAACACATAAAGAGAGAATATATGTGTGTGGGTCGGGTGGGTGTGCGAACGTTTGCGTGTGCGTGTCACCCCTGTGAGTAGGTTTTGACCTTAACGTCACTGAAAAGCAGCTCTATATATTTTCGGCTTGCAAGCCTTTGGTGTTTGACACATTTTTAACCAGGTGCACGTGTGTATGCGTGCGTGCATGTGTGTACATTAGAGCTTGCTTCTCTCCAACAGCCTTTACTTTACTTTTCTCCACCAGGCCGAAGGCATGGGGAGAGAGTATATTTTGTATATTGTGTGTTTGTGGGTAGAAAGTGCATTCGCCCCTACATGTAAATGAAAATCACACCCATGTGAAGTAAGTGGTGCAACTCCGTGTGGGGGTCCCCGGGGGGTCCCCGGAACCTCCAGACCCCCAGGAACGCGCCCTGTTAATGTTTGTTAGTTTTATGTTAATAACTAATAGGGATTTTCCTCTGACTCAGAAGTACTCCCAACAGCTGCACTGACTCTCACTGTATTCTCCTTTCCCCTTTTCTGTCTTTTTATTTCCATCTGCCCCTTCATTAATTAATTCTCTCTCTCTCTCTCTCTCTGTCTCTCTCTCTCTGTCTCTCTCTCCCTCTCTCTTCCACCTGTCTCTTGTTCTTTCCATTGCTCAGGGTCCACACATAGCAGCAGTCACCGTAGCAGCATATGAATGTGGCTCAGTGGACTTCCCCGAG
This sequence comes from Protomyctophum bolini, assembly GCF_963924005.1. Taxonomy (NCBI): domain Eukaryota; kingdom Metazoa; phylum Chordata; class Actinopteri; order Myctophiformes; family Myctophidae; genus Protomyctophum; species Protomyctophum bolini. The sequence continues at coordinate 26,499,986 of NC_137874.1, read as the reverse complement.
CCCCCCTACCCAGAGCAGATCACCTGCCCACCTGTGGTGGGCTCCGAGGGGGTGGAAGAGGCAGCCCTCCAGGGAGGCATGTCTCTCTGGACCATCATCTCCAAGGTTCGCCTGGAGGCGTGCATGTGGGTGAGTCATTAAAGTGTGTTGGTTGGTCTGTTAAAGGGACATTTCACCGCTGGAAGCCAGTCACACAATGTTAATAGTATTTGTAGTAGATAACAGTAGCACACTTTGAAATTTGCACTCTATGGACAGAAAAATGAAGTCTGTGTGTTTCACTATAGGCTTTGACTGGATTGCTGGATTACTACAATGACTATAATGCTTTGTTGCACTGCCCCACCTTGTGGAGATTGGGTGGGCTGCCTTACTGAGACAACACGTAGTCCAGGAAGGAAGTGAGACCAGTGTCTGTGACATCACAGGCACTTTGAAATACTAACATTTCTAAAACCACATATTACACAAATAAAAACCTCAGGAAAGTGTATTGATGTATAGATGATTACACACAACAATGAGTCAATATGTTATGAGTAGGCCTACTAACACATTTAAATGTAATCATTCATCAGATAAATGTAATTAAGAATGAAAGAAATGGGCTCATGTAACCACAGCTGACAAGGTACTGTACATCATAATTTAAACAGATTGTATGATGGACATCACTGTGTGATAGTTTTCTATGGCACTCAATATGTGAGTGTGTATATATATTATGATCATACTGTTTGAACAGTTTGCTCTCTAAACTAAATACAAAATACAAATCAAAATATTTCATGTATAGTATAGGCCCACTGTTGCTCACTGCTGATGCTCTACTTCTGAAACACTTCCGCTGCCATTTGAGTACAGAACCAAACCATACAGAACCAAACCATACAGAACCAAACAATTTGAGTACAGAACCAAACCATACAGAACCAAACCATTTGAGTACAGAACCAAACCATACAGAACCAAACAATTTGAGTACAGAACCAAACCATACAGAACCAAACCATTTGAGTACAGAACCAAACCATACAGAACCAAACAATTTGAGTACAGAACCAAACCATACAGAACCAAACCATTTGAGTACAGAACCAAACCATTTGAGTACAGAACCAAACCATACAGAACCAAACAATTTGAGTACAGAACCAAACCATACAGAACCAAACCATTTGAGTACAGAACCAAACCATTTGAAGCTGTGTGGAATATGGAACCAAACCATTTGAAGCAATGCATGAGTACGGGACAAAAGCACATTGCAGATCATTGGTCCAGGGGTTATAGTCATGTTATATCGCATAGCCAGCCTTCATCTGCCGTTGCAATGCATATTGCCCCAGGGCAGATTAAGTCTGGCCCCTCTAAATTGTGGGAGGACTTCACAGGCGAAGTGGTGACGAGCCAACCAGATTCGTCTGGAACCAGGCTATAACCAACGAGGCGCAGTATGCAAATATGGGGCGGGACATTGCAGAAAAAAATCTAATACTGAGAGGGACGAGACTAATACCCACGCAGTGATATTAGTATCGCTACTGTACGCGAGGCTAGCCTCGGGGGTTCATGAACAAGACTAATACCCACGCAGTGATATTAGTATCGCTACTGTACGCGAGGCTAGCCTCGGGAGTTCATGAACAAGTTTCTCAGGTGAACTTGAGAAAGATGGCATTCACCTTGTGGGTGAATTTAAAGTGCTGAAGTGTATTCATTGACAATTCACGTTGACTTGGGAAAACCCCAGAGTCTTACTATGGATTTCCCCTATGCAACACTGGTGGTTTCACACCTCAGTAACCAGTGCTGTGGTTACCACTAGCCTGAAACCTGCAGACTTGCAGACATGGCAAGTAGACACACATTAGAGATATTTTCATCTTTAACCACTAAAGCCCTAGTACGTATGTACTTTGTCAGACGACAAATAGTGAATAGCTGATCTAATAGCCTAGGCTGGCGATGTGATGCATTGTGAGTTTCTGCTATGTAAAAAAAAAATCATTAATTGTGAAATTAGTTTTTAAATTATCTAATTGTTTATAACTTATCCAAAATTGGCAGGGTTAATGTGGTTAACACACTTTTTTTTAAATCCTTTAATAAAGCATTTACCGGTATGTTTTATGCTTTATTTGACATATGGGTCATTGGAGAGAGAAGAGAGGGTCTTATTCAAACCCTGCTTCTCACGCTTACATGAGCATGAGCACTATCTGGCTGAGCCATCTTTACCACCTCTTATTAGCATTGAGGTTTAAAACCAATTATAGTGATACTAGCTGTTTTCACTTACTTTTTAAAACTACCTGATCCTTTTGCACAGACAGAGATACACTGTACCAGGAGTTTAGTTTCCTTCTGATTGTGACTCAGGTGGCTTATTGACTCAGACATGTATCAGAGTTACAGTGAAACCATTGATGCCTGTTATTGTAGACCTAAAACACACACACACACACATGCGCGCACGCACACACACACACACACACACACACACACACACACAACTTGGTCAATCCTGGAGTCTGTTTTCACCTTTGATAATGACGTGGAGGCGTTGTGTTTTGTGTCACGGTGGAAGAAGTGATGGGGAAATACAGACTCATTCACCAGCAAAGGTCTCTCAGGAACTACAGTATGTAGACTTCCCAATAACTGGCCCTGTGACTTCCTTTTCTTTGTATGTTCTGTATAATCTTTATTATACTGCATATCTTATATGATTGAGATACAGTAACTACAGAAATACATTAATATTTTACTAGCATCACTGCGGACACAAAATTACAATATTTTAAAATTACATTTTAAAAGTTAGTTTGGTCAGCTATTATCCCCCACATCACGCTCTCTCTCGCACGCACGCATGTGTGTGTGCGTACACACACACACACTCTGCTAATATCGTGCGTGTGCGTGCGTGCACGTGCGGGTGGGCGTGCGTGTGCGTGCGTGTGGGCGTGAGTAAGCAGTAAACTGCGGCACTTCCCGGGTAGCACTTTTCTCCCCTGAGGTGAAGGCTGGGCCACATGTTCTGTATGCCACCCGATCCCTTGGCTTCACACAACCTCCTTGTAGGCTGGCACAGGGCTGGCACAGTTGGCAACACCTGTTGGGCCCGCAGCTTTAAAACACGCCCACAAGCACCCCTCCCTCCCTCCATCCTTCCCTCTCTATTTCGCTCCCTCCCCTCCGCTTCTTTCTCTTTATGAACTAGCAGAGCGTTTGTATACAGTGAAGAGGATTCCTCCTTCCTCTTTTTCTTGTTAAACGTTGAATTCAGAAAAGCAATGTTATTTTCGGCGAGTGTCCAGTCTCACTCGTTCGTCCTTCTGTGGGCAACGCCATCATTTACTAATGGTCGCCCTCAAGTGGTCCACTTCAAACAATACTCCACTGCAGGTGGACACATTATACTGCCTGCCTGCCTCCCTCTCTCTCTCTCTCTCTCTCTCTCTCACACACACACACACACACACACACACACACACACGAGCGCACACACAGACTCACACGCACGCACGCGCACATACACATACATACATACATACACACACACTCAAAAACCCCTTCACAAACAGAAGCAGTGCCATTGAATGGAGCAGCTGTCTGGGAGATTAAGGCATGTCGCCATTATGAGGAAACGGGCAGATTTCATCAAAGGCCGCTGTGTTGACAGGGAACAGGGTGTCCAGATTAACCGTGTGCCAGTTTTTTTTTTGTATTTTTTTTTTTTTGTGTTTTTTTGTAGAGCACTGCCTCTAGTGTTTGGGCATGCTGTCTCCACCGTGGTTGCTAACGACCCACTAATCATGTTCTAGCTAAACGCTCTTGTTACATGATGCAAGTAACAGTTGCCTGACCACAGTTAGCTCATTATTTCCCTATATGGGAAATGTGAACTTATATTGTGTGTGTGTGTGTGTGTGTGTGTGTGTGTGTGTGTGTGTGTGTGTGTGTGTGTGTGTGTGTGCGCGTACCAAAAACACATGGGGGGGAACAAAGGGGAATCACAAACCGGCTTCATGTATTGATTTCTCTTGATCTGTGGTAACATCTCAGCGATAGATCTCACTGTGTGAACTTGTTCAAGCCACATCATTAACTAAAATAACCTTTCCTCTAGCATCCCTCTCACTCCCGCTGCTCCCCTCCTCCTCCCCGCCTGGAAACATTACTGTAACGAGCTCTGAGCCATTCCAAAACACTACATTTCTTGGCGGGCATTTTCATTGTGTTAATTAACTCTGTACCCCCTTCACCCTCCCTCTGTCCTCGTGTTTCTCCTGGTATGAACCTGGTGAACCGGCCAAGTGAAGTGGCGAGGATTTATTCTCCTCAAATCTCTTCCGTTTTTCTAACCGTTAAGCTTCCCTTGCATCTCACACGCACACACACGCGCACACACACACACACACACACACCTGCCTCCAGTCTTTTATTCCTGTGAACTCCTTCGCATGTTTAGTTCTTAGACCAACATAGCTTTATAATTAGAACACGCTGACTTTGCCAGAGCTGCCAGTTGAGAATAAATCTGAAGGCATTTTGTACATTGAGAAGCATAGAGACGTAGGTGAGCTGCATCAACTATTCACCCTGAATAGTTGAAGCAGCTCACCTACTTCTCTATCTCACGGCCGACCCCATGATCATTTAGTCGTTAATGACATAAATAACAACTTATGTTCTCAAATCCATTCTGTCTTTGTTACTATTAAACATCCCTGACCTCTTTGGATGTTGGATATTGATTTGGGTTTTTCTCACAAGCTCTACTACAGGGCTCGATACAGGTGACCGTGATACTAATTGTGCTCCATGTATTTTGAATTGGCATTGAACACTTCTAAACAAGGTGTTCACTTATGTAGATAGTAAGTGTTTAATTCTCCTTTGGCATTGTGAACTGAAACTCTCTTTTCTGTTTTATTTATTTTATTGTGTGTGTGTGTGTGTGTGTGTGTGTGTGCGTGTGCGTGTGAAAAGGGTGCTGGCACTGCCATAGGGGAATTGCCTCCCTACTTCATGGCGCGGGCAGCCAGGCTGTCTGGTGAGGATCCGGGCGATGAGGACTACCTAGAGTTTGAGGAGATGCTGGAACAGGCCCAGTCCTCCCAGGTGAATATCATGCCCCTTCTCCCTCAGTCCTCCCAGCCGCGGCCATTTTGAAGATGCGTGCGTATTCACTTGCATTCAATGGTCCACGTGCAAATGCCTGTATCTCCAAATCAGCACAATGAATGTCGTTTCTGGTAAAAACAAGGTTTTTCAACGGCCGACAGCAGGTTTTTTCTGCACCGAGCGAGAAAACAACAACCGGTCAAGACACCACACACAGCATTTTGTCATTGGCGGTTACGGATATTTGGCTCTTCAAAATAAGTGTTACGTGCGATAAAACCTTGGCAATACGCGATTTAATGCTGGCGGCAAGACAGTTAATATCAAAGCATTGCTTTATTAAGATTTTAAGAAATAAAACAAGCAATAATTGTGAAAATAGCTCTACAAGCTCACAACGCTTGCTATTTTCACTACTACTCGGGGCCATGCATGTCATGACCGATGCAAGTGGAGAATAAAGTACATGCCATGATAACCTCCTCTCTCCTATGGTAAGAAGATGGTTACTGTTCCTTCTGTTCTCTCCCACTTTTCCTTTAATTTGATGAAGATGCCTTCCTTCTCCTCCATCCCAACATTACTGCGATTCTTCTATCACATACTTCCATATTATGGCTTTTGCAGGCTGACAGATGCAGATATTTGTGATATTCGTGTTTTTTTATTTTGTTCTCGAAAACCGCTGGTCCGTCCGAATTGCCATTCGACACCTCTGGAAAATATGTGCCACACATATCAAGATTGACACCGAACGGCCACCGCTTTCTGAATTACGCCCTGGGACAGAGTAATGTAGTAGTAATGTACTTTTCCCCTTCCTAGACATGTAGTGGAGTGAAAGTCAAGTATCGAAAAATACAAATTGACAAGAAAAGTGCAGATACTAAAAACATTTACTTAAGTACAGTACTCAAGTAAATGTACTTGGTTACTGTCCATCACTGCCGTTCTCCCTTTTCCACATACTCCTTTATCATTTATCTTCATTATTGTCTCCATTGGGAGAGAGAGTATGTTCTGCACTCCGTCCGTGTGTCCGTCCGTCCGCCCGTCTGTGTACAGCTAATCTCCGGCACCGTTAACCCGGCCGATGCCAAACTTTGCGCACACACTCCCTAGATGCCAACAATGAACCTCTGATTCATTCCAGAACAGACTGTTATAGCGCCAGCATGCTAACATTGCCTTTCAAAATCTGCAGGATTGGCCCGTTTTGAACAAAAAGCCACAAATCATGAACGCAGCGTGCAATTTACATGAAATCTTTCACAGACGTTCCTATTAGGCTGAGGAATATATCCCACCCTTTTCACATTGACCTGTTATAGTGCCACCAACAGGTGGATTTTAGCAAAACACATTTTTGGAACAAAATGCCTCAAATTATCCAATTGCCATCCTTTTCACATTGGCTTATTATAGCGCCACCAGGAGACCACAACCTGACCTGCCCTGGTGGAGACCTGTGCCCCGAGGGGCACTTTTTCTAGTCTAATATCTACTTTCTCACTCAATGTCCTCCTCATCATCATAACACTCAATGCACCCCAGGTTTCACTTAAGTGTACAGTAATGCCTCGTTTCCATTGAACTGTGAGTGATTCGCAATACATTCATTGTCTCCACCAGGCCGAAGGCATCGGGAGGGAGAGTATGTTTTGCACTCCGTCCGTCCTTCTGTGTGTGTGTGTGTGTGTGTGTGTGTGTGTGTGTGTGTCCGTCCGTCTGTCTGTGTACAGCTAATCTCCGGCACTGTTGGCCCGACCGATGCCACACTGTGCACACCTACTCCCTGGATGCCAGCCACAAACCTCTGCCCCAATTTTTCCACAACGGCCTGTTATAGCGCCACCAAGAGGCCGACACATTTCTGTAGATTAGACATTTTATCCATACATCACGCAAATCGGTATACACTGTCTCTATAGTCATGTGATCAACACAGATCTGTCCGCTTCCTCATATTCTATCCCCATTGGCTAAGATTGCCTTCCAAAGTTTGCACGATTGGTCTGTTTAGAACAAAATGCTTAAAATCTTAACACAGCATGCGATTTCCGTGCAATTATGCACGCACATTCCCACTAGGCAGAGGAAAAAATGCCACTTAAACATTTTCGAATCAGCCTCATGGTGGCGCTATAACAGCCCAATATCTGTTTTTACTTATAACTGCACCGATCTTTGTACAACTGTGTATGCACACTTCCTAGAGGCCAAGGAAAAACCTTTGCCCTACATTTTTCGCATCTGCCTCTTATCAGCGGCACCATGAGGCCGATTTTTGCAAAACACATTTCTTTATATTACTCGCACAGATTTTATCCATACATCACGCAAATCGTTATACACTATCTCTATAGTCGTGTTCAACACATGTGTTCAACACATATCTGTTAGATTTTTCATATATTACTCCTACACATTTTGTCCAAACTTCACAAATGCTTTTATCCTGGTGGAGACCTGTGCCCTGAGGAGCACTTTTTCTAGTTTTATGAATGAATCGAAATAATGAATGTAAAGTGCAATTGAGTACCCCAAAAAGCACTCTATAAACAAAATATTATTAACACAGTTAAGCAACTCAATTTAATGAAATGGCGTCTTCTGTGTGTTTCCTGGTACACAAAACAATAGTCTCTCAGAAATATGTAAAAAAAGAAAAAAAATACGTACAGGAAAAACATAGAAGGATCTGTTTCGCACATAATCGGAGATCACGGAATGGACTGAAGGGATTTACAGGCAGAACACAGAGCTGAATGGAAGTGAGGCATAAGGAATAAGAAGTCTATCTGTTACCTGTTATTTGTCACCACTGCAAACAGTACATTCTGTGAAAATATCAGATCTACAAGCTTACAGTGTGTCATGTTGTGATTTGTTGTGAGCTTCTAGATCAGCTATTTTCGGCGAAAAGATTAGGTGTGGACTGAAAAAGGGACAGGACCAAGTACGGACCCCTGGGGGACATGTACAGTATAGGGTGTAAATAGTTCACTTCTAACTCAACTACAACATGCGTATATATTTGCCTTCCTCAGGGGATTTGTGAATGGAGGAATGAGAAATATGCTAGTGGTTTTATCCTGGCTTAATCTAACCTGTCTTCTGACTGTCTCCATCCCGGGGAATGCTTTTCCTGACAATATAGGTCTTGTGACAGTCTTCATCCTAGGGAATGCTTTTCTCTTCCTGACAATGTAGCTCAAACAGTTAGACACTTTGTGGTGTATTTAAAAGTCCATGCCTTTTGGCTTTGAGTTCGTGGCCACAGAGGCTAGTATTATATGACAATAAAATGACTCCATCTGAATGTACTATTATGTATATCTTTCGCAGTGTTTCGGACATTGCAGATCTGTAGGTGTTCATTTATGCCTAATTTGACCCGGTAATTCGAAGTGATATTTGTGTTGAAAACGGAGGTTTTACACAGTGGATCTATTGAATGTCATGTATGTCTGTAACCTTTATAAGCAGGAGAGTTATTCTGAGGTTCGAGACCTCATTTCCCTGGCAAAGACAGTGCACACAAACAATGCACACAAATTAATGTCCATAAAGAAAATAGTGGTAACAAAAAGCAAGAGACCCCCTCCCAACAAGATCCAGATGGGTGCCGATAGGTGATCTATATAAAACCCTCTTCCCACTTGCTTGACATGCCTGCAATTTACTTGTATATTTAATGTTGCAGTCCTGTGTTAACATGTGCCAATTCTGAATGCCCGTACATAAAGTATATTGTACCGTCATTTTCATGTCACCCTACCTAGTCAGAAGGCCTGCATTGTTATCCTGCCACATGAGTGTGAAAGCAAAGCGTCACTTTGTGTTGATAGAACAAATTAATGTTATTCTATCAACACAGCAATGTACTGGTATTCCAGTGGAAACACAACTATACAGTAAGGTTCACAGAGACTTCATTACACATCTTTATCATTTAGTCCTTTACTCCATGTACATGAGTTTGTATATTATAAAATGTAAATAATAATTTGTGTGTCAGATATTTAAATTATTCCCCTTTCAAAGAGATAGGAGCCTTGTCTTGTTATTCTGAACCCAGGGACTTTACCAAGATGGCACAGTCAACCAACGTCTCTTAAAGAGACTTTGCTGTAAAAACTGGAGACGTTGAGTGTGACGATGAACCAGTAACCTCTCTTCACCAGGCTTTCCACCTCGGAGGAAAGCCTGGTCTGTGGTACAAAATTGCTGTGTGATCCGGTCGGGCGCGGATGATATAGTTATGTCATGTTAACCAGATTGATGTTTATGTCAACAATCAATCTGGAACTTCCTCTCGTCAAACCGTAAGAATAACAATAAAGCGTACCTCAGTCTCTCATAGCCTGTGGCTTTTATTGGGAAGAATTTGTTTGAGGGAAAGGAAGTTCCAAATTGATGGTTCCGGCCTGATGACTACAAAACAATGACTACAACATGACATAACGATATCATCTGCTCCCAACCGGATCATAAACCCGAAAATGATTGCCCAGACTAGTTGTACTGTAGTTGGCTAGTTGCTATGCGATTGTTGAATGAGATGTGTCAGAAGTTGCCTCCCATAAGGTTTACAATGCCTATTTTATTACTAATGCCATGGACATCTGGATAGGTTGGCACCAATTGCAGACGAGCTTTAAGACTGCATGTGTGCGTCTAAAGCTCTGACATCACAGGACCCACTGATAAAGCCTCGCTCCACCAGAACACTGAGAAAATAGCCCAGTGTGTGGAAGAGCCAAACCGAAGACACATCGTTGGCTGAGAAGCTTTTGTCTTCGTTTTATTCTATACTTGAATGCGTTCCTGTATTTTGTATCTATTTATTTTTTGGGGTCAAAACCAAGGTGACACTGAAGGAGCATCGCCTGTTTGTCTCACATCTGTCTGAATGAAGTGGAGATTAAAAATAGACATTGCACGCCTTAGTGTCTATCGCTTTCGCTCACTCTCTCTTTCACTCTCTTTTCATGATTCCTTTGACATCCCTCCCTCCTTACGCTCTCATTCTTTCTCATGAGCTATATTCCCATCCTCTGCATCGCTCTCACTTTCTGCTTGTCTCTGTTGATATCTGATCTGGCAGCCTTATGCGTGTGTGAGTCCGGATGTCCTACTGTTCGTCTCAACAACAGCATTTAGGAACTATTAAGGAGCTACAGCGTACGGCAGCGTGTTTTTGTCTTTGTGATGATGTTTGGGGATCCTTCTGTCTGTTGAGGCGACCTATCAACAACTTAATTTATTGAGCGTCACTTGTTTTATCGCTGTACGGTATGTTTTTTTTTATGTATATTTTTTTGTCAGAGGGGACATGAAACCGATCAACATGAACACACGGATCTATCTCAAATCACAACTGTGTTGCTTTGAGTGACGGCTCCAAATAAATAGAATAAGACAGCAGTACAAATAGACAGACACTAATGGAATTTACACTATTCAAACTGGACAACTGGTTGGACTGGTGGGTGGGTGACATGGATTGTTGCATTGAAGTATTAAGAAATTGACACTGTCGGCCATGGGCATCAGAGCTGGAATAAGATGCTGACTTTATCTTTCTCACTGTCCAAGTCATACGAGTCTCTAGGTGCCAGCACTGCTATTTCTCTCAGTCTGCACGTGCCAACTTCCTGACACATGTTCACGTGACACACAGCGGCAGATTTCTGTGCGTCTCTCTTCCATTTTCTTTCCTTTTTTGTTTTCATTCAAAACAGCTATTCAAGAGTAATGAAGTCATCCGCTCTTCCAACGGGTCCAGACACTGATGTCATGAGCAGCAGCATTTCTTTCCACTTAAATCTTAGCTCGGTACAAAAGCCAAACATTTTCATGGCCCTTAGGAGCCCAGGAGGCATCCTCGATATAGACATGGAATGCCTTGGGGGTGGGGGTTGGGGGAGCGTGGGTGGTGGTGGTGTGTGTGGGGGGGGGCATGTGGGCTTGGGGGGGGTCTTACATGCATCAAGCCCATGACTGCTTGTAACACGATAATGAAATCATTTCCTGCTGGCCGTGTGGGGACTTTTTCCCCTCGTCTGGCAAGGAAGGGGTTAACAGGCTGTGAATTGTTGATTGCCAACTCCCAGGATGGTATCTCCTGTAAGTGAAATGAGAGCCATCTGCGCTGGGCGTGTGCCTGCCTCCCCTGGCCTACTGCACTCAAAGGCTCTCTGTGCTGTGGTTTGCCCTGCCCCGTCACGTGACTTCTCTGAAAGTGCCCCCTCCCTCCTCCTCCCCCTTTATTTCCAGTAAACTGTTTGAAAGGAGGGGGGTGAGTCAGAGTAAAACCAGCTTCCCTTTAACCGCAGCTTGTTAAAGAATTTGTCAACGTGGACTCAGGGGTGCATTTTTTTTTCTTCCTTTTGTCCAGATAGATTTGAATTTTTCTAGAAGGGACTATAGGACCGGTTGCGTCAGGGGGTCTACTTCCTGTGCCTGCGAGCGAGGGTGGGGGCTCATGCGGAGTTAATGAGATGAACTTTAGCCATCTCCCTGTCGGGGCTGGCGACCGTGCCGGAGATGGGTGTCCTGTGTGTGAAAGACTTTCATTCAGAAAAAGAAATACTGAGAGGGAGAGAGAAAAAAATGTGTGTGGGTGTTGACTTGTATATAGGCTATGCATAGATTTTTCCTCGTCTGACACTTAGATTTTCCCCATTGAGCAGATTGCTTTGTCGTTGCAGGCTTTTTGTCTGTTTGAACTCCTTACCCCATCAGCACTACAAGAGCCTATTAAAAAACATTTTGGCAAGGGAGTTTCCATTCATGAGCATGGATACATATACAAGTATAGATTATAAAATCAAAAATTGCTGATAGCGCATAATACAATGATGCATTCAATGAAGAAGAAACAGTCTCCCCATATATACAGTGTGTGTGTGTGTGTGTGTATATTTATATATATATCAAAGTCTCAGAAATGCAAAGAAACCATGTTTTTTTGCCACTTGTCTTCTGGCTTTCCATTAATTGCCATCATCTCTGTGGCAACAATAAGCATTTACATTTTAATGTCTCTGTGTACAGGCGAAAAAGTAATAATGTTTTTGCAAACCACATATGATCTGCTTCTTGACATGGAACAGAAATGATGCAACGCAACAACCATCTAAACAGTCAGCAAAACGTAATCAGCGGTCCCACAGAGGGCGTCTGGATGTGGGGTCGTTATAGCGTGGATTGCTGAGTAAAGCAGTTACTGCTGAGTAGCCAAACCTGGAACCGTAGTTCCATGGTTTTAATGACACTGCACCCTTGACAAGATCTCCTAAATGTAATTGCTGCTGCTAAGCCCTGCCCTGAAGGCCAGTGGGTGGCAGGCAGCCCTGGCGATGTGCCTGGCAAAGATGGTGATTTTCCATAAGCCACCAACAACAGAGTCTGGATGTCTGAACCCCAGCCATGGAAGATAAACGCTTCCCTCATCCAGAAATTCAGAAAAGCAAAAGAGTTCAAGTACATAGTCCAACTGTAGTAAATCACAATATTATACACAAACACATGCGCGCACACACACACACACTGTTCCCGCCCCTCCCCTGGGAACCTTTGTCAACACTATGTTGATATTCTTATTCCCTCCTTGTGAAAAAAAACCCTAAACTGTGCTTAATGCAAACAATGCAAGTGTCATAAAGTAAATGGGATTCATGGGGCGAAACATGTCCGTCTCCATGGCAGTGATTAAATATGCATGATTCTGTCCAGTCAACAACACAGTGGGTTGTCAGGTAGTTCTGGTCCAGTCAACACAGTGGGTTGTCAGGTGGTTCTGGTCCAGTCAACACAGTGGGTTGTCAGGTAGTTCTGGTCCAGTCAACACAGTGGGTTGTCAGGTAGTTCTGGTCCAGTCAACACAGTGGGTTGTCAGGTAGTTCTGGTCCAGTCAACACAGTGGGTTGTCAGGTAGTTCTAGTCCAGTCAACACAGTGGGTTGTCAGGTAGTTCTGGTCTGGTCACCACAGTGGGTTGTCAGGTAGTTCTGGTCTGGTCAACACAGTGGGTTGTCAGGTAGTTCTGGTCTGGTCAACACAGTGGGTTGTCAGGTAGTTCTGGTCCAGTCAACAACACAGTGGGTTGTCAGGTAGTTCTGGTCCAGTCAACAACACAGTGGGTTGTCAGGTACGGTAGTTCTGGTCTGGTCCAGGCCGGCACAGCGGTTCTGTTGTAAACCATACACATTCCTTCCCTCAGACACCCAGCCCCGTCTCCCACCTCCTGAAAACACACTGTGTGTGCGCACACACACACACACGCACGAGCGCGTGTGCGCACACAAGTGCACGTACCCTGCAACGGTTCCACACACGCAAACACAGGCAATGAAGGCTAGGCTGGAATTGAAGTAGCAGGCTTGTCTTGGTGGAAGCCTTATGCGATTGGATGGAGGAATGCGAACTGTTAACCAATCAGATTCAGTGTCCATTTGTAACCCCCCCTCCGCCCCCCACCCACCCAATCCCCTTTTAGGCTTCATGTCCGCTGGGTTGGACTCCTCGAAGAATGTCACTAGTACTGTATTGGTTTTGTTGACCATATTTGGTAGTACAGTATCACAACCTTCCCCTAACTCCAGTTTTGATTTAACAATGTGCTTGAGAGATAATATAGATCTCACACACACACACACACACACACACACACACCTCTTAGCATTCAACCATTGCATTATTGATTTTACACCTTTTGCACCTGCAGAAAATATAGATGATGCAAATAAATGACCTAAGCCATTAACATTTGGAACGTAAAGAATCAATAATTGAAAAATATACATCATTATTTTGAGACTAATATTTTGAGTTAAAATAGTAAAAATATCACATTCAGAAAAGCCAGGTGTGTAGATTTAAAAATCATAATGACACACAGGATCTTTGCTACACATCTATTTGTATTGCTTAATGTATATTCACTGCCTAGAATTATGTAATTGCATTTGTACTGCATTACACCAGTATAAGCATTGCATCGATGAGTCCTTGACTCCTGTATAATCATTTTGGAAATTACAAGATTATGCTAAAATGAAACATAAATTATACACACATACATTTAGATGTTTACAGGTATAAAAAAGGTGTGGGAAATGTATTTTTGTGCGAGCTCCATCATATACATGTACTGTATACTGTACATCTATATGTATACAGTATATACTGTATGTATTACACACACACACACACACACACACACACACACTCAAATGTCGCCTGTGAAAGGCTTCTCAGGCGACATTTGTGTAACATTATGTTATCAAACTTGACTTAAATTATTTTCCAGTTCTCAATTGCTAACAAAATATAGTAAAATGTTAGCATTTAACATTTCACTAACATGGAAACATAACTTTGCTTCTTTAGATATTCACTTTCTTTACACGGTTTAACAATGTTGGTACACGTTCTTTATATATTTTCCTATGGAACAAATTCTTTATATTTTCCACACTATTAATGCCCACAAATTATAGAACTCTAAACAGAATGTTTAGTTATAGAACTGAATCCATTTATTTTGAACACTATACTTATATGCTAATCTGATTTGAGACCATTCATAGCTAAAAAGTTATTAATTTAATTAAACTATGACATGAAAGAAAATGTATTGTCTACAATTAATTATGCCATGGTTTACCTACCGTAGGTGTGACATTTTGTCATCCACAAAGTGTGAAACAGTCACCATTTGAACCAGCAGAACCAGCAAAAAAAAACTCAGTATTCCTGCTCAGTTCCCAGAACTATTTTAAATAACACCCAAACCGATTAAAGCTCCTCTTCCCAGAAAAGGTATTGACAGGAAAGATCCATGCCATTGCTGTGAAAAGAGGCTTTTGTGTGGATGTCAAGAGGGTTGGGGGAAAAGCAGTAGAATATGTTAGAATATGTGAGTCATTGGAATGGCCAAAGCGCCTTGTCTTGTTCTCACATATCCAATGATAAAGGATTTAAAACTGCCACTAGAGGTAAGCCACATTATGGAAGCGCTTACATTTACCTGCATTCACACACAAACATTTTAGAAATTAGTTTTAGTTATATTCAAGATTGTGACATTAAAGATTGCATTTCTGCAGTGCGAATGGTGGGGAGAGCGTTTAAATTGTAGTCAGTGTCATTCGTGAAGACTTACTCATAAGTGTGGGGGTGGGGGGGGGGGGGGGGTGAAGCATTACTATGTCATTTAAAGAAATATTTTTTTTTCTGTGAGGATGAGATTCAATTCAACAGGCGGTCTCAGTCATTGTGACAAATTTATGAACAAGGATGATTCCTCTTCACTAAGTTCCCCTCATCTTGCACAGACATATTTACACAGACACAGTACAGTTAAATGTCGATATTCATTGATGAAGTTCAGTGAATAAAGTGTTACTGCATGCTGCTGATGTCCCAAAATATTGTAGATTTGAAGAAAAGGTGCACAAATCTAGGTAATTGGGAAATACACATATGGACGGCTTAATTCTTTTAAGTGTCCATAAAGTACTAGAAACCAATTTCCAAATGTCATAAACAGTTGTGTTAGTTGTGAACCCGATTTATGAAGGTGTGAGTATCTGTTTTATGTGCGTTCACCGTTCTTTATGAGTGATTAAAACTGTACTGAAATAGTTTTTCTTTTGGGCCGCTTGGTGAAGTTAAAATCATTCATATCGGGGTGGTTTCAGATTTGCTCTCATTAAGAAATAAATGCACTTCCTAAACAGCTTATTGCCACATTATTCGTTTCATTTTCACAGTGTGGTATTTTTAAAAGTGTAATTGAGAGATTGAATGACATTACACCTCCACTTTTTATTAAATAAACAACTGAGATATCATCTGACTGAGGCACCAGAGGCATCTTAAAAGAAACTGGTATTGGAATATTAAATGTTGACCTAAATAATGCAACTCATTTTAATACACTTTGACACTAGCAACAAGTCTGCCAAGTTTTCAACGTTTGTAATCATGTTAGTGCAAATATTGCCACAGATCCTGTGAATTAATTTCATACGTTACTTCATACAGTAACTCTGAAAACGTGTAAAAATGTCATGTTTGAATAACTAACAATATTGTGAACTGTTTCAAAAATTGGAATTTCCCTTCTAACTCTTTAATAAAAATCATTTGATCTGCCAATTGCCACAAACATGATGAATTGCTTATTAGATCAAATATCTTTCATCATGTGAACAGTTTGAAATGACACAGCATGATCAAATGATATATCTGATAGATACTGTGATATATTTGTTACCCAGATCCATAACCATTGGCAAGGGTGTTCAAGTCAATTGATTTTTTTGATGCAACAGTAGAATTTAGTAGATTAAAACCTTTTTCCATTGTTTTAAATACCTTTTCAAAATGTTTATATTTTCATAGTTTCAAAATGATATATATGTATATTTATATTTCACTTTCCCTTTTTTCCTTTCAGGACTTTGCCACCAAAGCAAAGCTGGCAGTGCACAAACTGATCCAGAGTGTTGGATTCTTTGGAATACTGGCTTGTGCTTCTGTAAGTAAAATTACTTTATTCTGCACAAGTCCTTTTTTTACAGCTATACACTGTAGTGATGCTATCTTGTTTAGCCATTGCCTGTCACTAAAATTAAACTACCGGTATCTGTAAATGAGCAACATAGTTCTATAAATTATCCGGGCACTATCAGTTACTGTAGTGTTAATGTACAATAGTATACAGTTGCTTCATGAAAGAGAATTAAGATGAGGTAATATGGGCTAGAGCAAAGACGCAGTATACTTTGTTACTCATGTCATTCTTCATTTTAATATATTATCCCACATTTAACATATATTTATCCACATATAATATAACTATTATACTATTATATAAAATATAACTTTTCATAAATTAAAGCCCTACTTGATCATCCTTCAGCATCACACAAAAGTATCAAAAGTAGCAGATCTACAAGTGTTTTGAGCTTGTCGTACTGCTATTCTTGCTATTTTTAAATTTGAATACTGAAAATTTATGTAGTGGATGTTGTATTTAATTTGAAACTAAAAATTTTTCTTCAGATTCCCAATCCTTTGTTTGACCTGGCAGGAATAACATGTGGACATTTTCTGGTACCCTTTTGGACTTTCTTTGGTGCAACACTGATTGGAAAAGCGGTCATTAAGATGCACATTCAAGTAAGGTTAATTTAAAGAATGTCAATTGTCTATGTCAATCTCATCAAATAATGTTTTTGAGTGCTTATTACATACACATGTAAACATATTCACAATATAGTTCAGTATGTGTTGTCTGATCATTTTAATTATAATTTTGTATGGTCA
The DNA here is from genome assembly GCF_963924005.1 of Protomyctophum bolini. NCBI lineage: Eukaryota > Metazoa > Chordata > Actinopteri > Myctophiformes > Myctophidae > Protomyctophum > Protomyctophum bolini. Next base: position 26,482,509 of record NC_137874.1, on the reverse strand, counting down.
TTTCCATATTTATGCAGAGAAATGGTTATAACTTATCTAAAGTATAGTTTTGAATCTGCAACATCAAGTGAGATTCAACTGGAAAATAGGGAGGCCATTTTGTGCACCCAAAGTAGAGGGAGTCAACCATTTTGTGACTGCTCCTGCAGCAGCCTCTGTACATACAGTACACTATTACAGTCAAAGGGACTACAGTAGATTTATTTTAGTATTGTACTACACTAAGAAAAGTATAAAGGAAACACCAGAAACACACATGTCTTAGATTTTAAGGGACTGAACTTTGATTCTTTGCATGGCTGTTTTGAAATGTGAATAATTATCAGAAACTTCTGAGACCCCAAATAACTTCAGTGCTGGAATCTACAGAATGTCATGGGACTGACTTTATACTTTCAAGCTAAACACAATAGACTTGGCTACTAAGATTAAGATGGGGGCATTGGGGGGCGTGCATTTTCTCCACCTGCAATCATGGCATTACCCTGAAAGCATTATTCTGACACAAATAGGTGTGCGTACGTGCGACGTACGTGCGTGCGTGCGTGCACGTGTGTGTGTGTGTGTGTGTGTGTGTGTGTGTGTGTGTGTGTGTGTGTGTGTGTGTGTGTGTGTGTGTGTGTGTGTGTGTGTGTGTGAGAGAGAGAGAGAGAGGTAGATAAACATTGTCTCTGGGAGGTGTTTAATGGAGAATGAGTGGCGTGGGCTGTGGGTGGCAGGCAGCATCCCTGACACAGATTAGATGCAGAGTCCCATGGGCTACTGCAGACTGGGACAGGATCAGAGGTGTGGCCCCATCTGACAATACAGTTGGAAAAAGAAAATCGCACCATGCAGGCTTAACAGCACGGCAGGAGACCCCGATTACTCACGGTTCCCCCACCCCACCATTAAGTCTGGAACTAATAGGAAGTCCGAGTGAATGGTCATCCGTCGATGTTTACATGGGACAGTTGGTCGGAGTTGTTTATGTTCGGAAGTGCGTGAGGATACAGCACCAATAGAATATAGAATATACATACACCACTCACTGGAGAGCAGGTGATGCTGTCTCTCGTGGGTCAACAGGGAACAAAAGAGGTGATTGTGTGTGTGTGTGTGTGTGTGTGTGTGTTTGTGTGTTTGTGTGTGTGTGTGTGTGTGTGTGTGTGTGTGTGTGTGTGTGTGTGTGTGTGTGTGTGTGTGTGTGTGTGTGTGTGTGTGTGTGTGTGTGTGTGTGTGTGTGTGTGTGTGTGTGTGTGTGTGTGTGTGTGTGTGTGTGTGTGTGTGTGTGGTAGGTGCAAGTCTGTGAGCATAATGCACACCGCAATGCTTCAAAGAGATTTTTTGATCAGGGATTGTATAGGCTACCTGTAGATCAGGTGTACGATCCTATCCGGTCTCCAAGGAGGCCTTTTCATACTGCATGGTGTCAGCCTTTCATGCTTATTAACCACTGTCAACCTGACATTACTATTTTCATTATCCATGGACATTTTCATGGTGTATCATAAATTGCTATAATATCTACAAGCTAGTTATCATTGTAGATCATCTAGTATCGCAGAACAGTAGTACGACAAAGTATAAAATAGGGTTTATATGGTAAAGATTTCCTCTGTGCTGAATGGTTAATATCACTACATGACATTGACATGTCATATCGTTGCTGTCGAGTAGACATTTTGTATTTCCAAAATGGTGGGGGGAAAAAAACTTCCAATTTGTTCCAATGGATCAAAAGAAAAAAGAATGCATTCCAATGGAATCAATGTAGTCACAAGTTCTTGTTAGTACTTTTAATTTGGTTAAATATTATAAAGCTAACAGAAAGACTTAACACTTCCAATAAGAAATGTGAAAATAGCAGATACTGTATATAAGACCACAGTGTGACATGATGCAAAGTGCTGTGAGCTTGTAGATCAGCTATTTTCACTACTTTATGCGACCAGTAATTTCACCCCAAAAAACTTAAAAAGTTGTAAAATGGTGATACAAGGATGCCCAACAGCAACAATATGGTTTTGAGTGGATGGCATAAATCATAACTAATGTCTGATGTGCTCACCTCGTATTCCACATGTTTTGCTCATCAGCTCAGGATCTGTTCTCAGTGTACTATATTAAAACAAAAACACAGCAAACGTGAATTTGAGATGAACACTTCCCACATTAATATTTTGGATATTGAAGTGGCGATTGTGTAAACTAATGAGAAGTAACTCAAGTAAAGCTTCCGTGTGTGTGTGTGTGTGTGTGTGTGTGTGTGTGTGTGTGTGTGTGTGTGTGTGTGTGTGTGTGTGTGTGTGTGTGTGTGTGTGTGTGTGTGTGTGTGTGTGTGTGTGTGTGTGTGTGTGTGTGTGTGTGTGTGTGTGTGTGTGTGTGTGTGTGTGTGTGTGTGTGTGTGTGTGTGTGTGTGTGTGTGTGTGTGTGTGTGTGTGTGTGTGTGTGTGTGTGTGTGTGTGTGTGTGTGTGTGTGTGGGTGCGTGCGTGCGTGCGTGCGCGCGCGCGCGTGCGTGCGAGAGAGAGAGAAGCATCTTATCAGTGTTATCAGTTACTTCCCTCTGATGTAAAACCATGTCACCACCAGATTCCGAGCAGACAGAATTAATGCACGTTAGTCAGCCTTCCTGTGCCCCTTCAACCCATGGAGCCTCACTGCCTGCTCTGTGTGGGGTCCTCACTGCCTGCTCTGTGTGGGGGCCTCACTGCCTGCTCTGTGTGGGGGCCTCACTGCCTGCTCTGTGTGGGGGCCTCACTGCCTGCTCTGTGTGGGGGCCTCACTGCCTGCTCTGTGTGGGGGCCTCACTGCCTGCTCTGTGTGGGGGCCTCACTGCCTGCTCTGTGTGGGGTCCAACCGTAAACAAAGCCGTAAGGAGCTACTAAATGGGAAATATCATATGCAGAGGTGCACAAAATGAATGCTAGATAATAATGTTAATCAATTAGCAATGCACAAACATTGTTATCATTGTAACCTATTTGGACATTTAACACCTTTAACACAACACCTGTTGTAGAACAACAGGTCACACTGTTATACAACGTCAGAAAGAACAATGGATAGAAGCAGTGATAATTTAAGATTAGTTTATTGTCTGGTGAGGCCAATTGTACTGGACTAAACAATTTACAATGGATATCAGCAAGTAGCTACTCAGAAGAGAGTATAAACGTATTCAAAAGACGTCAATTAGTCGTGAGCCTGTGCGCCCCTCTGGAGGAGACATGCGGCTAAACGGCTGCCCCAAGATGGCCCCTCAGTGACTAAGCAGGAATCAGACTGGACAGGAGACATCTGAAACTATAGGGGCACAGCCTGAGACCATGACACATCCACTTCTCTCCACTCACACATGACCACATCCATCTCCCTGTGCCCCCTCCCCACTGTCCCCCCGTCCCCACCTAACTTGGAGGACAGGCCATGTGATGTTGGTGATGTGTCATAGTGCCTTTGTTCTTAGCCCTCCTTGACAAAGGAGCCTCTTCATGGCTGCTTTTAGACCAACCGCCTGTTAGCCACCAACGTGTGTGTGTGTGTGTGTGTGTGTGTGTGTGTGTGTGTGTGTGGGGGGGGGTCTTTACTGTATATTAATGATCAAGCTATGATGGGTGTGGCGCTGTGTCCCGCACCCCTACAGTGACATCATGGTTGAATGGCTGATCCCCCTCTCTCTGTCTCTGTCTTTGTCATATAGAAGCTGTTCGTCATCATCACCTTCAGTAGACACTTAGTGGAGCAGATGGTGTCCTTCATCGGGTGAGTGAGCCTATCACGGAGCAACGTTCAGCCACTTTTTGAAAAAGAGACTGTGCGTGCGCGCGTGTGTGTGTGTGTGTGCGTGTGCGTGTGCACGTTCACACAAAATGTTCCTTGTGGTGGATGGGGTGGGGAGTGGTGTGAACACATCACACATGAGAGAGAGAACAGAGAAAGATAATTTGAACTCTGAACTCAATGTTTTACACACCAACATTTGAGTGAGGACTGAGGACATTCATTGACATGTTTTTGAGGGAAATGGACTTTCTGGCTGGTGAAGGTCATTCAAGGAGACGACCTGGCTGGGGAAAATGTGCCCCGTCAGATCTTGAAAAGACATCTCATTACATTGTGCTCTGCTAGGGCGGAAGATCCCGCCTTTGACTTCTCAGGCATGTTTAATGACGATGAATAAATAAAACAAATAGTTTTCCACTGGCTGGATATGAGCTTGGGCATGCACAGGCTGCTTCAGAGAAGATCAAACCTTCAAAGACTTTGCTGTGCTTTATCACTCATCACATGCAAGTGGCACCTTTAAAGCCAGGTCTGATAGGTCAACTGTCAGCTAACACAAAGCAAGGGCTTAATCTTGAGTATTGAAGGTGTCCAGAATTCAAAAAGTACAAAAGTACTTTTCAAATGTATATGTCTAAACAACTTTTGAAAATAGCAGCTCTACAAGCTCACAATGTGTTGCACCGTGACACATTGTGAGCTTTTAGATTGGCCATTTTATATATAGGGTTGAAGTGATTCATATGTTTTGTAATAATAATCAAAATTTACAAAATAACTAGTAACTACATTTTTTAAATAATTGTAGTGGAGTAAAAGTACAATATTTGCCTTTGCGATACAGCCCGATTTGGACTACAGCTTTAGCACCACACCACACAGCACCACACCACAATATCTACAGTTTACATTCAAATAAAGTAGTACCCCAGATAACTGTAATTATAATACAATATAAAGTATTATGATGTATTACAACTATGATAATACACACTATGGATTATAACTGATCATAATACAATATAAAGTATGATAATGTATTACAACTATTGTCACGGTGGCAGAAAGACTGAACCCAAATGCAGAGCAGAGTATATGATAATTCTAATACACTAAAATAGATTGAGAGTGATTTATAATACAATATAATCTATTATAATGCATTACTATACTATGATCCTGGTCTAAATAAAAAGTCAGTGAGTTATCAGGCATTATGAAGTGTTTGGACTCGCTTAGCCCAGCTCAGACCCACCCTGGAGATGGTACTTTTTAGTCACTCATTTAGTACTACTTTGACACCACTCAGCCCAATTCCTTGCAGTGGAAACGCTGTTACAAGTGGGCGGTGTGGGGTGGAGTGGTGTGAGGCCATGGACTGGTAGTGGAAATCGGGCCGTAGTGGAGTAGAAGTAAAAGTACTGAAAGTTGGAAATACTCCAGTAAAGTAAAAGTACCTCAAAATTGTACTTAAGTACAGTACTTGAGTAAATGTACTACTTTACAGTGTACACCACTGCTTCTAGGTGTAGCCTCCTTTCTGTCCCAGACTCCCAACACATAATAATAATAATAATATAACAACATATATGACACATACAAGTCCTGCTGTATTGTTAGACCAATCTGGCAAGCTTGCTTACTGTTATTGGCTGGTAGATCTGGACATATGGAAATGGGCAACGTATTTGAGCTCCCACAATTGAGGAATTGGAGAGCATGCAGTCTGTGTCTGTGTGTGTGTGTGTGTGTGTGTGTGTGTGTGTGTGTGTGTGTGTGTGTGTGTGTGTGTGTGTATTTGTGTGTGTTTTAGAGGAGCCAGTATGGCACTGAACTGTTTAACTACCCAGCGTCAGTTTGTTTACCTCTGTCTTGTCTCAGAGTAAAAGTTGTTAGCACAGAGTTGACAAACGCCACTAACTGGTTTTGTGTGTGTACATTTTACCTAAAATTGGTCAAAAATACAACAAAACAGAAAGGTAGCTGATGTTCTTGTGGATCCATTCCACACTGTGGAGTGTCTGTGTTAGCACACAGAGGTAATGTTGAGTAAAGGTGTGTGTGTGTGTGTGTGTGTGTGTGTGTGTGTGTGTGTGTGTGTGTGTGTGTGTGTGTGTGTGTGTGTGTGTGTGCGTGTGTGCGTGTGTGCGTGTGTGCGTGTGTGCGTGTGTGCGTGTGTGCGTGTGTGCGTGTGTGCGTGCGTGCGTGCGTGCGTGCGTGCGTGCGTGCGCGCGCGCGCGTGCGTGCGTGCGTGCATCGTATTGTGAAAGTTCCATCCCCCCTGGCTGTCACTGTTCACTGAGCTACAGATCGTTGGTTGTTGACACGTTGCACTGTGAGTCACAATGAAGTTTCCTTCATCAAAACCTGTCAACTGTCAGCTTCCTTCCTGGTTAAAGGCCTTACACCTTGACTTCACGTTTAGTTTCTCACTCTCACTTTCAGAAACAGACACACACCACACACACACACACACACACACACACGCACACACATTCAAATGTAACCCTTTAAATGCATAGTTTGCATACACTTTCATTAATAAACATGAAGTGTCCTCATCTTCTAAGCGTATTGTTATGCACGCCACGTACCCAGTGACATGTTTACTGTGCTATATATTAGGCATGCGCCTAATATATTGTAATATCATTTAACAATATGCACATTTGGGCATCTCTTCAGTCTAATATGGTTTGGTGGCATTGAAACATTTGAAAGTTATTATTGCCTCCGCCAGACTGAAGGCGTGGCCGAGACTATGTTTTCGCCTGTGTGTGTGTGTGTGTGTGTGTGTGTGTGTGTGTGTGTGTGTGTGTGTGTGTGTGTGTGTGTGTGTGTGTGAGTGTGTGTGTGTGTGTGTGAGTGTGTCTGTCCGTCTGTCCGTCCGTGAACAGCGAATCTCTGGCACACACACACTCCCTGGAGGCCAGAGCAGAACAAGTTTTCATCAGTCTGTTATAGCGCCACCAGCAGGCCGATCTTTGCAAAACAAAGTTCACACAAATCGGTACACAGTATCTCCATAGTCTGTGATCATTATGTGATCATCCTGATTGGGTACGATTGGCATCTAAAGTTTGCAGGAGTTCAACAATCATGAACGCAGCGTCCGATTGTTGTGAAACTTTGCAAACAAATTCCCGGTAGGCTGAGGAAGAAATGCCAGTGCCACCCTTTTCACTTTGGCCAGTGCCACCAGCAGGTCTGATTGCCGTGAAAGGCAGAGGAAGGAATGCCACCCTTTTTTAATATTGTTCCTGCACATTCTGTCCAAATATTACTGACCAAATATTCCAAATATTGCTGGCCCACAATAACCTACCTGACCTGGCGGAGACAATAACCTACCTGACCAGGCGGAGACTTGTGCTGGATCACTGTTTTCGAGTTATTTATTATGCATTGCAATTATTATAGAAATTAATACCAACAAATGTTGATTTCATGTGTGTTGATTTCGTTATTGGATTATATATTCTATGCAACATTTAAGGCTACATGTTTGTGTTTGATGTTGCTTTAACGGATTTGTAATCCGGCAAGGGTTTGGCCCCCGTGTATAAAAGAATATGATTGGTTCAAAAGACTAATATTCTGTTCAAAGTTGAATGTTTTTGTGGTGGGAACCCTTGCTTTTTTATCTTGAAAATGTAATAATTGTCAATTTTGAACTAGGGGATTGACTATTACTATTAATTAATGGCATAAAAGGGGGCTTTAATGCTTTATCATACTCACATTAATAGTGTTAGTGTGACATTTTGGTTAGGTGTGTTGTTTCACGGCTCTCTTGGGAAGTGAGGGGATATCGTTGAAGTGACCGTTGAACTTTAATGGAGGTGATTTAATTCACTCTCACATGACATAATAAACTTTATTATGTCATGTGACATAAAACCTTTATTAAATAAAGGTTGTGCAATTCACTTCCTTATCCGTGCTTGGCAGGTGAGCTTGTTGGCACGTTTACAGTCAGTGACCGCACTTCCTGTACACAAAGATTGTTGTAATTTTACTCTTACAATGCAAAGAATTACTCTCTCTCCCTCTCTAATGTGCTGGGCCTTCACAGCACAAAACATACTAAATACTGTAGTTTTCCAATTATTAAATATAAAAAATTGACATATCCTAAGTACATGAAAACGTAACTATTTCTCCTGGTAAATTCGCACTTGCACGCTATGTCTACTTATTAATTTTCTGTGAAAAGAGCATCACTCACTTTTAATATTAGTTTTATTATAATACACTGTTGAATATACACTAGGCATAGAGTGTAGGCAGTATGTGCTGAAGTGAATGCGAAGAGACAGGCATTATTAGTCTATTTCTGTCTGCCTGACATGTGAGGATGGAAAAAGTGTAACTATCCTTAAATGTATAAGATATGGTCAGTACAGAGGAAAAACCAACTTTATTATTGTATTTTATGTTCTGTGGCAGTATAGGATTATGCCAAACTATTCAAACACTTTATTCATTTATACACTAACAATGTTAACAAATTGCAATATACCTTAAATGAGGTAAGCTACAGATTTATATTTAAAGAAAATAATATTTTCATTAATGAATTAACATTAATTAATACATGTGATTTTTTTTAATGTTTGCTCAGTGGTTGTCAAATATCTGCATTTGAATTAATGGAATGAATTTGTTGGGCAGAAACCTCATATCTCCATAATTCAACTTTTTATGTTTTTCGTATATTAATGCCCCACAAATCATACAATATCCCACAAATAGTAAAAAGTAGTAACCCGAGGAGAACATCAGTTACTTCAAATTTCCACTATATTTCTCTTATCCAAAGCTTGAGAAATATTGGAACGCTGGAAAATATCGACAGCTCATTGGTTTACATGCATCAACAGAAAATTGTTGTTTTACATTTTTTTAGGGAAATTGTACTGTGGGGATGTTTTACAAAAAGAAAAGTGTGACATTTTGGTCTCATAATGTAACACTAAACTAGTTTCACTCTTGTTTTCCCAGGGCATTAACATTCGAGGTTGAATCGACAAAGGTGACTCAAATGGTCTGCCAGCAGTACCATGATGTATAAATAACGGTAGAATGGCTTTGAAGTGCCATAAAGTCCCTGTAAAGCGTCTTTGCATTCCTTTTGGGTTGATAACAGACATCGATAAGAAGGTCACATGAAGTTGCATCTGTGATCATACTTGTTAGGGCCCCTAGGCTTCATGACTAATGTCCTTCTGCCTTCGCTCCAGGACAGTGATGCGTATCCAGTCATTGTTCTGCGTATGAAAATTCACCGCATTAATATCCACCACCTTTTTGATCAGAATCTGAGTTGATCTTTTATATGCGATGGATGTCATCGTCATTATTTATTTCAAGGTTGAGGTTCTCCCTGACGAGCTAAAACGCTCGTCAGGGATACCTTCTATACCTGCCGGACAATCTAGCTCAACACACGCACGCACGCATGCACCCATGCGCACACAGACACACACACACACACACACACACACGCACACACATACGCACACACACATAACGTGCACTCACACACATAACCCTGCCCCTTTGCCTCGTCAGTCCTAAAGTACCCATTACAAAGGAATTAGAAAACGTGTATATCATAAACTTAAAGGGACATTTCACCGCTGGAAGAAACTGCAGTCACTCAATGTTAATAGTATTTGTAGTAGATAACAGTAGCACAATTTGAAAAATAATGAAGTCTGTGTGTTTGACTGGATTAATTAATTCCTACAATGAGTCAATGACCATAATGCTTTGGTGCAATTCCCCTCCTTGTAGGCTGCGTGGAGGTGTGACTTACTTGTAGTCCACGAAGGAAGTGAGACCACATTTTCATGCCAAATTTTGGTTATGAACACGGCACCATGACTAAAATATCTAAAAACACATTATATTACACATACAAACCACAGGAAAGTGTTTCTTGTGTCCTAAACATCATTAAAATAATGTAATAAAATGGGAAAACACCTTACTGTGTGTCTTCATGATTCAACATAGTTACCCTCCTTCAAAATATTGGTAGACGGTAGTACGGTACCAACCAGAACTCACTCACTCGTAGTAATTTCACAATGTGATATCATCCAAGACTAAATGAAAAGGCCAGTCCTCCCTGTGTTGGTCTCCCTCTCCGTCTTCTCATGGTCAGGGCCTCATGTGAGTCAGCCAGGGACAACCCAAACATGCACACTGTAATGGACTAGACAGATATCCTGTGTTAATCACGCTGTCGGCCCATTGATGTGATATGAATTCCTCCTCACTTAGCCGCTCCACCACCGGTCCTTTTGATCTAGCTGTATTTAGACACAGTTGGCCCAGTCTGGTTAATGGCACATATTCAACAGTGATGATGATATATAGAAATACGTTTAAAAAGAAAATAAAAGGTCTCCCCCACAATGATGAAGAGACAAATGATGAGCATTGAAGTCTTGAGTGTTTAAGTGCTGACTCATTGTCTCCAGTGCTAAATTATCTACATGTTGTCAGTGGTATGTGTGGGAATGGAGTTGATTCCTCTATGGATAGGCAATAAGGGAAATGACCACTTCAGCACTTTTCAACCTATCTTCATATAATTGGTCCTCACTAATAATGATAAAATAGCAAAGAATATTCTACTCAGTCTGTGTCTTATACTGTAGGAGGTCTGTGGGCAGTTCAGAAACCTATCTTCCAGTACGCGTTCCACACCCCCACAGGGGGTGCAGTGTCCAGTGTCGAGTTGGTCGGACCCACGGTTGTCCAAACTGCCCCAAAAAGGTCTATCTGGGTGGGGCATGCATTTCCAACTTGCATCGTTCCAAGTAGACCAGTGCCCAACGGGCACCACTGTAGAGGCTCCAACGCTCTACTTGACAATTAATGGAGAATTTACGTGTCTGAACAAATCAGCTTAGTGTCTATTTTTGTCCTACACAAAGATTCCCATTATATGCCCTCATTTATCAATGGATGATAAATTCTGCCTTAAATTCGAGTGTGAGTTTTAGCGTAAGCTCACATCGTCACGGCATTTTTTAAGTGATTGTAAACAGCTGATCCATGTGTAATTTCGGTCTTGAAATCGGTTTAAATCAATCTGGCACACCCTATGAGTTACTTACTACTGATACCAAGTAGCCTAATATGGAGTAGCCTTAAAGGAGTAATACGTAACTTATTACACTTTGTGAGTAAGTTGCCCAACCCTGTTGTTTACAAATTGTCGGAATTTACCCTTTTTTATACTTTAAGTTAAATTTAAAATTGACTGGACATTACTGTGTGCGTGCTTCCATTCATGTTGAATGGCTGTGATCAATAATCGGTCATCTTGATTGAAGGCCCGTCAAATAAACCCTCTCAGTGTCGACCCAACGTTTTGTATTGCACCAGAGAAATCCAAGACGACGTTGGGTATCATTGTCTGAGGAGAGGCCTGTCGATGTTAGTGTCTGGGGAGGGCCGCCATTGAGGTGCAGCTGCGAAGGGCTTCTATTTAATTGGCTGAAGGGGGAACCCTCCATCTGTCCATTTTTTCCTCCTAGGCAGAGGTACATTACAGTACAATAAAGCCGCAAATAATATTTTACTGCTGCGCCTGCTAGGCTTACAGACGGACTCCCATTTGATCTCTGGGAGCCCAATCTAGAATCTACACTGATCCTCAGTGGTATAATTTAACTGTGGATGTATCCTTACATCCATTTGGTTCCATTTATTCACTCTCAGAGTTGCAAAATGTAAGTGTCCATTTTGTTCAGTCAACTCTCAGTCATTTATTTACAGGGCTACATGGGTTTGAGCAACCAATTATAATGGAACTTATTTCACTGGAAACACTACATTTCATACATTCATAGCATACAGAAAGTACCATTGTTTAAGATTGCTCGTCTACACAGTAACTCAGAGTTAAATCAACAGTCAGGATTTTGCTTTGTAGCAACAAATCATTTGTCTGTCTACCCTGACACCACTTGACCAGAAGAAAACACCAATAACTGCAGATTAGTGCTTTAATCAGGCATGTGATGGCTTGTGTGTTGAATATGAGTGATGCTGTTGCACATTTTGTTTAATTGATACTAAGCAGGTACAAACTCGCTTGGTATTATTTCCAAACCATTAGTCTGTCAAGCCAGGCAACTCTTCCACAATCTTATAATGCTACAAAATGTCTGTAACTACTTCTCCTGTAAGTCACTAACAGAAGCTGTCATTCATTTCTGTTCATGAAAATATTTGTTTAAATACTTTTTTGAATTCCCCTTTATTCTAAGCTTAACCTAGATATGCTTTAACTAATTTGAGTTAGTATATTCTATTTATGCTCCTCAAAAGTGGGTGAGAGCTAGGGTGTATATCCACTGTAGTGTCTTTGTGTAGTGTCTAGGGTGTATATCCACTGTAGTGTCTTTGTGTAGTGTCTAGGGTGTATATCCACTGTAGTGTCTTTGCATTTTCAACATCTCCGTTGGTGGAAACGCTTGAAAATTGGTAGTCTCAAAAATCTTATCTCGAGAGACTGTGAAAAGCGGTCATACTATTACCTTATTATTAGTATGTCTTAATAGACAATGCGAAATAGATAAGGGAGCTTATCTGCAAAAAGAAAAAATGAAAAAGTAGTATTCATTCAACCATTTCAACAACAGCCAACTCACTCACTATAAATAGCCCTCTTTAAGCAATATGAGCAAATTCTTCCCATTAGCCCAATCTGCGGAAAGGGGAGTATTTTTGATTTTAGTCACACAGGGAGGGACCCAACAACTCTGGTCACCTGAGGAGCCCGCTGACAAAGATGGCATTGATCCGGCCTTCCATGGCCTGCCCTGTTCTCCGCGAGGGCAAGCACAGTCAGACGCCTCATTTAGGATGACAGGATCAGAGTGGAACAGAACGGGACAGAGGGGGAGAGAGGGATGGAGCGGCAGGTCGAGGGCGACTGCCTTTTTTTATATGGCATCGTTAAGTTTAACGTGAGGCACGGCGGGGAGTCCCTCCTCTCATCTCCTGTGCTTTCATTCCCATTACCTTGGCCCCCGGTGGCCAGAGATATATAGTTGTAATAACAGCGTGAAGAGGTTTGTCTCCGAGCCAAAAAGAAGTTTTACCTCAGCATATAAGAATAATATTCAATCACTCAAAATGACTTGTTGCAGGGCTCGTATACTGTAGGCCTATTTATGTGCTTCATGAGACACTGAGGAACTCTGAAGGGGTACATAGTGATCTAAATGTAATTATAGCATTGATGCGTGCGTGCGTGCGTGCGTGAGAAATAAATAGAAGAAGGCAAGGTCATATACTGTAGAAGTATGCCTCAGTCAGGTCTGGTTTAATGTCTTCAGTTAGCTTTCAGTGTAATCCCAGTGCTTTTTGCTTTACTCATCTCTGATTCACTTGTTTTAGTCTCTTGTCATCCCCTTTCTCGCATACAGCACATGTTGCGCGAGTCACGGCTATGGAGTTTGTAGGCATCCTATACTACCTATAGGGCACATGGGACCTTTATGTACAGTAGCTCCGAGATGAGGCATCAGTTGCCGGCAGAGCAGGACACTGGAAAATATTTGCCACAATACACAATAAAGGTCGGCCCCCCTGCTCTTATTTTTTCACGGGCAATAAAATCTAACTCATGGGTTGAAACGAGCATTTAAATTGCTTATTGAGTCAAGGGAAGAGGGGGAGGTGTGTGTGTATAAGAGGAATCATCCCAGATATATGTAGCCACAGTCACCTATGAGTAAAAACAACCTTTTTCAATATATATTCTTTAAGACATGTTATTGAATAATTAAATAATAGTGTGCATGCATGCACATTATTTAGGGATGGCGGTGTTGTGACTCTTATTTCCACTAGTAGTACCGATAAGTGAGTTGGGGTGTGCTGTACATTTTCAAAAACCACGTCGGACTCCCTCTTTAGTCGCCTGCCAAAATGATTAATGTTGACATATATAGCTGTATGTCATCATTCAACCACTGCTTGTCAAGATGGTCAATGTGGCCTTTATAAATGTATATAATAACATTTTAAATACGGTATATGATGTTATATAATGTTATAAATCACATAGTCGATCTTTATAAATGTTATGGGGAAACCTGCTCTGATTAGGAGAGATGGCTAACTTGGGGATGGTGTGAGGTTCATTTCTACACATGGATGATGTTTTTGTGACCAGGAGACAGACCTGCCCCTCATGACCATCTAGTTGTGACCAGGAGACAGACCTGCTCCTCATGACCATCTAGTTGTGACCAGGAGACAGACCTGTCCCTCATGACCATCTAGTTGTGACCAGGAGGCAGACCTGTCCCTCATGGCCATCTAGTTGTGACCAGGAGGCAGACCTGTCCCTCATGGCCATCTGGTTGTGACCAGGAGACAGACCTGTCCCTCATGACCATCTAGTTGTGACCAGGAGGCAGACCTGCTCCTCATGACCATCTAGTTGTGACCAGGAGACAGACCTGTCCCTCATGACCATCTAGTTGTGACCAGGAGGCAGACCTGCTCCTCATGACCATCTAGTTGTGACCAGGAGACAGACCTGCCCCTCATGACCATCTAGTTGTGACCAGGAGACAGACCTGCTCCTCATGACCATCTAGTTGTGACCAGGAGACAGACCTGTCCCTCATGGCCATCTAGTTGTGACCAGGAGACAGACCTGCGGCCGTACACGCTTCTCTGTGCAATGTGCTTCCCCTAAAACACCATAGAGACTGTTAGATTACACTAGAAGGGACAGCTGGGAGGAGAGCCAACAGTGTCAGGCAGTATACTGATGGGGGGGGGGGGGGGGGGGTGGAGGCTTTTTTTCTAGTTTATTATAATTATAAATTTATTTTTATTATTATTTAGTATTAAACCTGATTTGGGTTGCGCATCCATGTATATCCATTTTCGGTGCAAGGCACTCACACCGAAAATGATCTACAAGCTCATAATGCATTGCAGCTCAGTGCGTTGTGAGCTTGTAAATCGTCTATTTTTAGGTGCAGGACACCACTGCAAAACTAAGAATCAGGTGGAATTCTTCCAGATGAGGCCATACTGTCACCAATATACATTTCAACTTTTCAAGTATGTTGTAGCTTTTGACAGCTAATCTATGTGGTTGTCAAAGCAACGGGTTGCTGTTGGCATATGATCCACATATAATACTCAGCTGACCCAATGAGTTGGTGTCTTTATGACACATATGATATTAAAAGACCAAAAAAGAGTTGAATATCATTGAATATGACTCACATACACTTTACGTTACTTTTTTTCCCTATACACAGGTTTAATGTTTGTCTTTAGTTCAATGTTTGTTTTGTAAACGCCATTGACCATGAAGGGAAAATGTACGTCATAATGTGTCATTTACGTCATATTGTTTTACATCACCATAACATCACCTAATCAACACGAGTTAGACTTTAATATTCACACGGGTATGATTTTTTTAAAGCACATTATAATTAGAATATATTTAGAATAATTACTAGATTTTCCTTTTTTTACATTCAGGCTTCTCTGGATAATATTTGTATTACCATTAAGAAGCCATATGCGTTTTAATTTAGTCAGTAAAATAATAAATTCTCCAGGGACTCATTTCGGCTAGACTTTAAAGATCAATCCGCACTTTTACTTAAATGACATTGTAATTACATTAAAACACCAAGGTTATGTAACTTGAAAGAAAATATAGTTACCGTAACTGTGTTTGATTACCTTTGAATATGTTCTACAGTAATGTAAAGTAGGCAAATATGCATAACTCGTAGTCAGTGTGCTAAATAATTGTCCTTTAATGGTACAGTATGCATCAACATACAGCTAATATTCAACAATAAAAATATATATTTACAAGTATGTGTCTAACTAATTAGATAATGTATGAATAGATATAATTATAAATGTCGACAAAATAGTATGGGCAATGTCATCCGGTTACACAGTGGGAGTAAATATGTACAGTGAATCTACAGTGAATACAATCTGTCAAACATTTACAGAAGTTTGCCTAATGTACAGAAGTTTGCCTAATCATGGGCATATGGGTGATATGATGTGAGGCTGATATTTAATGTATGTACAGCGTTAGCTACTGTACATATACTGTAGTCCCTTTGCAAACACTGTGCATTAGCCTATCATGAACTCAGCAACAGCCCACCTAGTAAAACGATGCAGTAAAAAGTAAATCACACCCGTGTGAAGTGGGGGGCGCTCTTATCATCGTACAGTACATCATCATGGCTTAAATACACTATTTGCTCAGACACTATGACGTAAAATTATCCATTCATTGTCAATGTGTTTGTGTAGGAAAAAGTTTGTGCACACACCAAAATCTGGATATAGGATATAGGCGCCCCTCAAAAAAAATGAAATGAGCATCCAGATTTCAGCTGAGCACCCGCTGTTCGTCTCTCCATCATGTCCAGCCTGCCGGTTGGTCTCTATTAGAAGCAGTACCACCACAGCATCCGGCCCCGTCTGACTCACCACCTCCCCTCACACCATAGAAATGTCCCGTTGACCCAACAGGTCCACACCTTCACACCCAGGGCCCAGACCAAGGGTGTCGATCTTAGGCTAAGACCTAGAGCGGTGGGTGGGTTGTGGTGGTGGGGCCAATCTGGGAAGTGAGAGG